>NC_089205.1:26447695-26465195 GCF_963930695.1 Labrus bergylta
GACCCTGGGACAGATAAAGAAAGAGGAGGAGGGAGGGGGGGGAGAGGAGGGAGACAACGGGGGAGAGTGAGTGAGCAGAAACACTGCAGAGAGAGGGAGGGAGGGAGAGGGCTGACAGGAAATCATGTTTTTACAGTTCCTGGTGCTTTAAAAATGTATTTGAAAAACAACACAAGAAGAAGAAGAAGGAGGAGAAGGAGAAGAAGAGTGTTGTTTTGTGTTGAAGTTTTTTGGAGGATTGAGAATAAAGCGTTTTTTGGGGGGTAGTTTCTTGATGCTTAGTCCATCTGTTAACTTGTTACCCCCTGACTTCTGCTGATGAGTCTTAATACCCTTTCAAAGTGTTTTTATAGAGCAGTAATGGTCCCACGTGGGACAATGTGGCATCTTTTACAACTTACCTAATAACTTTCAGCTTTAGTAGAAGCCATATTCAGGAATATAGCCGCTCTTTCATGTTGAAGTTGTTTTGCCCCTCAGACTCAGCTCTTTTTTTTTTTTTTTTTCTTCTCTTGAGTTTTTTTTTCAGTTAAAAACTGTAAAAGTGAGTAAAGAGCAGTAAAGCTGCTTCAGGCCAGCTGACCACAGCGACTCCAGCATTTAATGACTTTTTTCCTAATTGAGCGTGATTTTAGTCCGGGTGTAATTGATGTGTGAGAGAGAGTGTGTGTTTCAGGCCTGCAGGCTCTGGCTGAACTCTGTGCCAGCCCGTTACAAAGCAACCATCACATTTTCATCCTCATAAGCTGCAGAGCTGGACTCGGCGCTGATTTCTGTCTCTCGTTTGTGTTTACTTATAAATATTCTTTCCAAGACATTATGGTTTGCTCTATAATGATTCCCTCTTTTCTTCCTTTTGTTTCTTTTCCTCCCTGTCTTAGATTTCCCTTTTCAATTTTTGTTGATCCTTCCCTTTTCCATCTTGTCTTCCTTCCTGAGGTCCTCTCTCTCGCTCTCTCTTCTTCTGCCTCCTTTCTGCTTGTCCTCTCTGATGAAGACTTCAGGCAGCGTAGAACAGCTCCAAGTTTCCTTTCTGCTCCTGATTCTGATTACATCAGCACACTCTCGCTCTCTCTCTCTCCCTCTGCTCTCTCTCTCTGTCCCTGTCTCTCTCTCTCTGCGCTCTCACTCTCTTTCTCTCTCTCTCTCTTTCTCTCTCTCTGCTCTCTCTCTCTGTCCCTGTCTCTCTCTCTGTCCCTGTCTCTCTCTCTCTGCGCTCTCACTCTCTTTCTCTCTCTCTTTCTCTCTCTCTCTCTCTCTCTCTCCCTCTGCTCTCTCTCTCTGTCCCTGTCTCTCTCTCTGTCCCTGTCTCTCTCTCTCTGCGCTCTCACTCTCTTTCTCTCTCCCTCTCTCTCTCTCCCTCTGCTCTCTCTCTCTGTCCCTGTCTCTCTCTCTCTGTCCCTGTCTCTCTCTCTCTGCGCTCTCACTCTCTTTCTCTCTCTCTCTCTTTCTCTCTCTCTCTCGCTCTCTCTGTCCCCCCCCCTCTCTCTCTCTCTCTCTCTCTCTCTCTCTCTCTCTCTGTCCCCCTCTCTCTCTCTGTCTCTCTCTCTCTCTCTCTCGCGCTCTCTCTGTCCCCCTCTCTCTCTCTGTCCCTCTCTCTCTGCTTTGGGAATAACAGCTCATGACATCACCGACAGCTGCCCAGCTGCATGAACGAGTGTGTGTCTGCCATATATTCACAAATGTGTGTGAGAGAGTCTATGTGCACAGATGTGTGCATGCATGGTTTGAAGGTTGTGAGAGTTTCTGTTGCCAAGGTAACGGAGCAGGATCAGTCAAGAGGAGACTGACCGCCTCCTCCGCAAGAAAAAAAGCATCATCTACTGTATCTATTATTCTTTTCTCTCTTACCTATTCTATCGATTGAACCTAATCTAATCTCTTCTCTTCCTCCCTCCATCCATCCTTCTCTCCGTCTTTATGCTCGACAGTCTCTGCTCTTGTCCCCACAGCTGGGCCGGCTCATTAGGGCCATAAAACCTTTTAATTGGATACTGTGGTCTGTGCGGTCGTTTCCATTGGCTTATTGGCTTGTCAGTCAATGAATCAATCCATCTCTCTTTGACGGAGGCCCTTCGGTGGTCGTCAGCACTTTTCACCTCATCACAGGGGAGCATTGACGTGGAGGCTGAGGCAGAGAGCAGGATGAAAAGGTCTTTTTACGACGTGACAGGAGGTGATATTAGGGCCGTGATTTGTGCATTTAAAGGTCCTGCATGTATCACTGGATCATCCATAAATCATAAGCACATTCACTTTAGGACATTAGTTATACAGTAATGAATCAGCTGTGGAAGAGGAGAGATGATCGGCCTCCACAGACATCTGCCTTAAAGTTTGATCTGAGTGCTACAGAAGAGCTTCTTGTGGGAACAATTCTGTGTAGCTTTAAGGTTTGAATCAGGATGCAAACTACTTTAAAAACTGGAATAAACTTATATACATCAAACTTCTGCCACTTTGTTTTGAGGAGGATGAAACCTGGTTTGGACCCAATGAAATATAGATATTAGTTTGTCTTTGCAATAACCTATAATACATTGTTATCTTGTTTTTGCAATGGCTGCATTTGAAGAGAATATTCTGTGATCATTTCAGCAATAAAACACGGATTAAAGACGACCAGAACAAGGTCTTGATGACATGTTCTGCACCAAACCTCAGTTATACTTCTGCAGTTATTTAATCATGTGGAAGGTCTTCTTATTTCTTTTTAAAAGTAACACTGTACCACTCTTAATCATGGAATAGGCAGGGGAAAATGAAATATTCGGCTTGTCACCAACTCTTAACGGAAGCTTTATGAACGCACTCTGACCTGCATCTCTTTGACTTTGACAGTTTTCCCTCTCCCGTCTGTTTGTCCTCTCTCTGGTCCTGTAAGCCATTTAATAAACTGTTTAACCCTCGGGAACAACAAGGTGTCGAGCTGCACCTCTAACAGCCGGCTAATCCAGCAGATCTGATCAAAGGTAGCCAGTTAACCTGAGCTTATCCTCAGCCTAAGGAGATCTGCTTAATGAGCTTACATTAAACCAGCCGCCTCGTCTCGCTGTGCTCCAATCAGCTCACGCCGAGACATGGAACTTATTCTGCGAGCTGGATTTTTTATATTTGATCTAAAATGATCTCTCTCTCTGTGCCTCGATATAATCCACATCTAAACACGTTGTATTTGTCTCCGCCTTTTTTTTTTGGTTTTAGATCTCTCTCTCTCCACCTGGCTTCAGAAACATATTTTTTCAGATATCTTATAAAAGTAATGCACAAAATAATCTGTTAACTTCTGATTATGATGCACATGTTTTACAGTGAAGAGAGTTAAATGTTCTGTTTATCTGGAGAGCTCTCTTGTGTTGCGCTCTACATCTTTCAATACATGCATGTTGCAGAACCGATGTGTCTTTTTGGCTTTCCTCTTCTCTGTTTTTGTGACATTTCCGTATTGTGACAGCTTTCACCGAGGTTTCCCTCTCTGCATCAGTCTGTCTGTCTCGCTGCTCGTCTCTGATCGTCTCCCTCTCTCTCCGGTGTCACTCCAGTTTGACACGACCGTCGTGACTCGCTGCCGATCTGCCTCTCCTGCTCCGAGTGTCTGTCCGTTTTCCCTCCATCCGTCCTTTCTCTCCTGCACTTGTTTGATGTTTTTTGGATGTGGCAGAAGTCGTGTGAGCCTCTGTATCTCTCTCTCTCTCTCTCTCTTTCCCCAGCTGAGGTTTTTTACCACCACAGTGGTGTTGGAAGTGGAAAAAAGCTGTAACTCTTAACATAGCAGGGGATGAACCATCATGTACCTGTGAACACAGGACCTCTGGCGATGCTGTCACATCTCGTCTCTTCTCTTCGTCCCTTCTCTACCTCTCTGCTGATATTTCTCAAATGTTACAAAGTTTGAGAAACTCGCTAACACACTGGGAACTTCAGGCTTCTTTAGCGGACTCTCAGGGGGAGAGTTTGTGAATTACAAATGGGTCACTTTGCAGAAATGTACCCGACTATATTTGACAACTTGTTTCATATAGTTGTGACACTAGCTGGCGGTTCTCAGTAGAAACCAGAATGTTTATGCCTTTAGTGGTTGTCTGAGCTGAAAAACAACATTAATAAACCAAGAAGGAATAGCATTTTTTTTAGGTCATGCTAGCTCTCTGATATTTTTGAAGAAGTACGGTTTTTACGTAACAGCACGGCCTTTAAATTTATTTACATCAAATTATACTTTGTGACCCAGTTTGTGGCTGCAGCATGCAGGTCTAAATTAAAGATCTGATTCACTGGATCAGGACAGAATTTCACCAAAAAATCAGTGAACCCATTTACCAGGAGTGTTAACCACTACACAATGCAAGACAGAAAAAAAACAGTCAAAATACATGTGAAACATTTAGGTGGTTTATAAACCTAAACAATATAAATATAAAGTTCCTACCAAAACTATGCAGTCAGCTTTACAAAGATGTTTGCTCTCCAAACCTAAACTGGAATCACTTTGATGATGTCATCAAAATGTTGACTGACCTCCATGTGTAAATATGTTGAAATACCCCTTTAACTGCTGCTCAAAGGGGTTAAATTACACAAATACACTTTTGACTCGTTCAAACACTTAAATAGTTCGTAGTTTATAGTTATTGTCAGCTACGGTAGCCTGCAGTGGACATCTCTTTCCACCCGCAGCCGGAGGGAGTGAATCACGGCTGCAGGTCGTTCGCTCTGCTGAAATTAAGAAGCTGAGAAGACGAGTCATCTTTCGAGTGAGGGGATCCTGTAACTCCATCAGTGCAGAGATCACTGAGAGGTCACGCTCGCTCGTCCCTCTCTCTCCTCAGGACTGTGTGATGGAACGTCTTTGATGCTTTTAATGCAGCGTTAAAACAACTTGAAATTGAAATTTGTTTTAGGAACTTAAATTCCCTGGCCTCCACTTCGTCTCTGCTGTTTTTTTTTATGCTTCCAGCTGCAGAGGGCTGATGCCTCCCCTCCCACTGCAGGATTGTTAAGTTGTTTTGATCGCTGCCCGTGTTCACATTTATGTCTCGGGTGCAAATTCTAAGTTTAATTGCTAGCTTCAGCATCGTCTTAATGAGCGTGCGTGTGTTGGAGTGTTACTCTGAGAGTCAGAAATCAGAGGCGAGTCGGCTCGCTTTGCTGCTTGTCTGCTGCCTCTCTGGTCATCAGGAGGAGGAGGAGGAGGAGGAGGAGGAGGAGAGCAGAGGAGGAAGGAGTGAGTCATGCTAGTTAGACTTTTAGAAAAACAACTGCCAGGGAGCACAGAGTGGATTATGATTATGATGATGAAAGTGCTGGTGTTGGGTCACTTGGTCACTGCAGAGAAAAACAAGCTGAAGTTCATTATGCAATATGAATTTCACACTTTCTTCTTTTATTTTCAATCCACCTTCATCCTCTGATCACAATAAGATCTCCTGTCATGGGACCTCTCGTTCTTCTGGTTCTCAAACCTGCAGCTTTGCCCACCTGGACTGGACCTGACCTGTGCTGCAGGCTGCATTAGTGCCTGCAGCTGATACAGTTAAACTATGTGGCAGAACATTTAGAAGCTGTAAACAAAGACTTCAGACTGCAGAGTAACTTCTGCAATTACTTGATGGACAGTAAATCCACCTTAACACTGAAAAGCTGGAGGATTTGCTCACGTTGTGTATGCATGCACTCATTATGGATAAATAAATATAAATTGATCTTTAGGTAAATATTTAGTGAAGGAATAAAGCAGCTCTTTGTTGCAGAGGCACAGCTGTACAACATCTTCAGTTTGATCTGAAGCAGCCTTTTCTTCTACAGTTACACACACACACACACACACACACACACACACACACACACACACACACACACACACACACACACACACACACACACACACACACACACACACACACACACACACACACACACACACAAACACACAAACACATTAAAATGCATGCACACATATTCCCAAGCTACACATAGACATGACAAACACAAACCCATGCCAAGACAATGGCCTGCTAATCCTTGCTTCTGATTGGACGAGGCCAGATTACCCAGAGGGCACCAGCTGTCGGGGAGAGGCGAAGCCCAGTTTCCTCAGTGTCTATATACACACACACACACACACACACACACCAAACACACGTGTCATGTCACCCTGCTCACTAAAGCTGAATTAATGTTTACCTTTTAAGCGTTAGCATGTGGCTAACACCTGAAATGTCATGCTATGCTAGGCTACGCTAGTTTGAGTGATTTGTTAGCTCGCCTCAGCCAAACTGAGGCGTTCAGCTGCTGTCACCAGAGCGTGTTTGTTGCTGCTGTCCACACGCTGTAAAAATAGGAATGGGAATTAATGGGAGTGTAATGCTAACAGGCGGTGCAGAGGTCCAACGTGGACAGGTAGCCAAATGCTGCACATGCCTGACTGTGCTGTGTGTTTGTATTTTTAGCCTCTTGTTGTTTCAGACACTCCCCCCCCCCCCCCCCCCCCCCCGTATGTACGGTATGCAAGAAGTCCAAAAAGAGTCTTGAAATGTGTGAATACAGTCATAAGAAAGTTTATTCCTGCAGAAGTTTGATAAGTTACTGTCACTTTTTAGACTCTGTACTGAGCTGTGTTGACTTCATTAAATATCAGGCAACAAAACAAAGCTTTTTCCTCATGTAGCCCAACATCAGTCTGAAGCCCTCACAGCCTGTACAGCTTTTGTCCCTCCCAACCACAATCCCTCTGCTCCCAGTGCAACCACAGAGCGCTGAACTGGGCCAAACCGAGCCAGGCCAACAGTGCGGCGAGAGGGGAGGAGACAGGAAACGCTAACTGACATGCTGCTCAGCTGAGATAAGAGCAGATCCCTCTAAATGCTGGAGTCTGGGGAGAGAGAGAGAGAGAGAGAGGGAGAGAGAGAGAGAGAGAGAGAGGGAGGGAGGAGAAGAGCGGAACAAAAGGGAGATAGAGAGAGGAAGAAAGGAAGGAAAGGGGAGAGAGAATAAATGTCAAAAGGATAAGAGAGAGAGAGAGAGATTTACTTTTAGTGTGTTGTTGTGATACAGATGGACTGAAGAGCTTTGCATTGGCCTAGATTTTCCTCTTTTATACCGTCTGTCTGTCTGTCTCTGTGTGTGTGTGTGTGTGTGTGTGCGTGTGTGTGTGTGTGTGTGTGTCTGTCTCACTGAAGTGTGTCTTGTATGGTTTTTGTTTTTTTGACCTTTTGATGTCACAGTTCTACAAGTCACACATATTTCACATCACAGTAAATACTTAAAAACTTTTGAAAGACTTCCCTCTTTTTTATTTAGACCGTCATGTTTCAGGTGATCTTTCTGTAATATTTTCATTAAACATGCACATGACATTATTCATTATTTGCAGACTTCATTGCAACACAACAGGAAAACATTACAAACAAAATATGTGTTTACAGACCTGATGTTCACTGGGATGATTTTAATTCACTGGTTGTCACATTGTTGGATGAATAGAAACCATCTGTCACTGAGATCTCAGGAGTAAATGATAATAATATGGGGCTTTAGATCGGTACAGAAATGTGACCATGGAGCCTCTGCATGTAATGCTGTCACATGTTTAATTACACAAAGTGTCCCACTCTGTCATCGTGTAATCTATGAAACCGTGTCAGTTCAAAGGTCAAAGCTTGATCCAAAAGCAACTGGACTTTTTTTTTTGAAAGATCTTGAAGATGTTTCACCTCTCCTCAAAAGGCTTCCTCACTCGTTCGGTCCGCCAGATAGTTTGGAACTGAAGAAGGAGGAGAGGTGAAACATCTTCAACATCTTCAATCAGTCCATGTTGCCTTTGGATCAAGCTTTACAAGTCATAATTTGCACAAGTTCTCTTTAAGGATCCCTGAGCGTCCCCCTGGTTCTGTATATTTTATGAAATGACATTTCTTATACTTTTGGTTGCCAGCACTAGTGAGAACTCTTTGCTTGTTTGGTGGTCCCCTAAATGCTCATCCTTTGTGGATTCAAGCAGCATCAATCTGTCACCAGAAATTCTTTTTTTACCTGAGTGCAGCAACAGAGAGTTTAGAAATGTCAGATTTTCCGTTCACAGCATTCAGTAGATCTGTTTTAATGTTGTAAGCAGCAGTGGGTGTCTGTCAACACCTTTCTCGTAATTCAAACGCGAGGTGCATGAGCTCCAGTCGTCAGTATAATCATACACAGACAAACACAGAGAGAGAGAGAGAGAGAGTAGTAAATGCAGAAATACAGCTCGTCTTATGTTTCCTGCATGTGTTTCTGCTGGGTTTTTGACTTTCTCAGTCAGCTCAGTCTCAGCGTGACACCGCATCACTTTTTGATTTGTTTAATAGAGTCCGAGCCAGCTGAATTACAGCTGATATCAATCTTAAAGATACAGCTGTTAATTTTTACTCTCAAGTTCAGGCCAAACCCGAAGCAGAAGTTTTGGAGATCTCAGCAGCTTGTTGTATTTATTTTTTTAATGTGACCGGGGAATTAACGGCCTGATTGGAAGAAGGCCTGGAAACAGACACGAAGTGAGAGTGAGAAATGGTCACGAGGAAAAGATGCAGAAGAGATGAAACTTCTGATGTGTTCTGAATTTTGCATTTAAATATGAGGTCATGCATTTTCTTCCAAACGTATACTGAACTTTCACTGCAGACTGACTCTGACTTGTCCGTCGATCTCCGCTCGATCTCTCTGTCTTGCATCAATCACGATGTTTTCTCCAAATTTCTCAACTTGCCTTCTAACATTTCATTAAGATTTGCTGATTTGATTTCAGCTATAAATAACCCCTTCCGCACCAAATGTTAAAATACGTTCCTCTCCTCCCACTCTGCTGTTTCCTATCCATTTCTTCTTAATTCCCTTTTTTTTTTTCTTTACTCTTTTCTCTCTCTGCTTTTCCTATCTACTGCTGAGGCTGTTTAATTTCCCTGCGGGGATCATTACAGTTTCTTCCTGTCTTTTCTATTCTCTCTCCCAGTTGTAACTTTCTTGTAAAGCAGTATGAGCTGGGTTCATTTTTTATCCATCTGCACGTAAAAAAACGATGAAAATAGAAAAGTCTCAGCGCTGAAGTCAGAAGCGGGGGCAGCACATCCTGCATGACATCAAACCTTTACCTGCCCTGTGAGAGCTCAGAGCACACCTGTGGAAACAACTCAACAAGAAGGAAGCTGAGAAGAAGAGAAATAAATGTCTTTTAAAAAAGCTCTGAGCAAACCTGTTGTAAAGGTTGGCACTTGTAACATGCCGTCTAAATAAATAAATAAAGAGTTTGGTTTTGCCGTCAGTTGAAGCTTGTGCACTGACCTGTCTTTCTGTGTGTGTGTGCAGGGACGACAGAGCGCGTGTGTCTGATCCAGGGGACGGTGGAGGCGCTGAACGGCGTCCATGACTTCATCGCTGAGAAGGTCAGAGAGATGCCTCAGAGCACCCAGAAGACAGAGCCGGTCAGCATCCTGCAGCCACAGACCACCGTCAACCCCGACCGCGTCAAACAGGTCTGTACCACCAGCTCTCGTCTTTTTCTCTTTGATTCTCATCCAGGAGCACTTCAACTGCAGAGGCTCCCTGTGAGAATGTGTGTGTGTTTATCTGTGTTGTGTGTGTTTATCTGTGTTGTGTGTGTGTGTGTGTGTGTGTGTGTGTGTGTGTGTGTGTGTGTGTGTGTGTGTAAGCTCTGTCCCGGCTGAAGAGGTGCATGATGAGGAAGAGGGGAGTGTTTACCATCAGAACGACAAACTGTGTGTGTCTGTGGTCGAGTCTGGATTTTCTGTGTGACTGAAGCTGAATGAGGTGACAGGCGAGGTGAAGAGATGTCAACAGATTACACAGAGAGAGAGAGAGAGAGAGAGACACACACACACACACACACACACACACACACACACACACACACACACACACACAAACAGACATCCAAGCATCCACACGCCAGCAGGAAACATCTTCCTGCTGAGGAAGGAAGTCTGACAAGAGTCTTCATCACTCCCCATGTATCTATCACACACACACACACACACTCACACACACACACACACACACACACTCTCTCTGAATGTATGTGTGAAAAGTGTTAATGAAAAGCATTGAACTTTATATTTCCATCCCACTGACTTCCTGTATATTTCAGCCTTTTCATCTTCTCTCTCTCTCTCTCTCTCTCTCTCTCTCTATCTCCCTTCTCTCTCTTGCTCCCTCTCTCTCGCTCTCTCTCTCTCTAACCCCCTTTCTCTCTCTCTCTCTTCCCCCTTTCTCTCTCTCTCTCTCTCTCCCCCTTCTCTCTCTCCCCCTTCTCTCTCTCTCCCTTCTCTCTCTCCCCCTTCTCTCTCTCTCTCTCTGTGAAAAAGTGCAGAGATTGCGTTCAGATTTTCACCTCCCAGTTTGTCTGATTTTATGTTTATATAACAGTTTGTTCTGTTACATATAGAATACTTATACAATATTTAAGCAGCTTATATACATGTACTCTACCCCTGTCATTGGTCTTTCCTTTGGGGGCAGAGGCATAGATAGTGGCGCCACTTAAATCTGAGTTAAATGTTTATGTAATGGCTTGCCTGTTATCTTGATTGAATGAGATATGTGATGTACAGTCAGAGGTTTGTTGTCTATTCTCTATCAGCACAGCAGTCTACAGCGACACAGCTTCTTATACTGTCAGTGCCACTAGAGGGCGCTCAATTGTAAAATGTTCTTTTTCTTTGGCTACAAATATCAACAAATGCAGAGTTTTGTTTTGTTATTGTCAGATAAATGAGTTGCTACGAGAGCAAATATTTGAACTGAACAATTTAACATTTTTGTTCCTGAAACGTGGATGAAAAATGGGATTGTTTGGTAAGTTCATTAAGATGTAACAGCTCCAGTGAGAGGCTTTTATTTTGTTAATTGGCTTGTTACTCCTTCAGTTGTCCACACAAGTCTACAGAAGAAACTTTTCACAAAGTCGTCATTCGTTCAGAAACTTTCTTTGATAATCTTCCTTGTCATGAAACCATCTCTGCTGATGGACCGGTAAATGAGCCCCGCCCCCCCCCCCCCCCCCCCCCCACCACCCCCCCACCCACCCACCCACCCACCACCAGCTGTGTAACGGAGGGAAATTAGTGTGCTCATTGATTATGATCCCAATCTGTTTAAGTGGTGATCATCAGACTCTCTTCATGATTGCTCTCTATTGATTAGTCAGGTCTGGCATTGTTTGCAACTATTGACTTTGCAGGCCTGCAGTACATCCACCCAGGCCTGTGAACACACACACACACACACACACACACACACACACACACACACACACACACAGAGTGGCATTCAGGAATATTTACAATTCTATAAAAATAAATAATATAATATAATTATTTTAATAATTCAAATAAATTTAAGAAGAAAAATAAAAATATGCTTGAAATTTTCTTTTAAATATCCTCAGAAGTTTCTCTTTCTCCTCCTCGTCTCTGAACTTCTCGTGTTGCGTCTGTGTTGCGTCTGTGTTGCGTCTGTGTTGCGTATGTTTCCCCATGCTGTGATGATTTCTCATTCTCTGTCAGGAGCAGAATTTGGGGGGCGGGGGAGGAGCAGGAGGAGTGCTACGCCTTTCTAGTTTTGAATAATTATAACTATCATGCTTGTGTACACACACAGACGCACACAAAGAGCCCTCAGAGATGGAGGGTTTTTTTTTTTTTTTTTTTGCAGAGTACACATTTCGAAGGTGCAGTTATGCAGAGAGATTGATGCATAATTAATCAATACTGGGTACACACACACACACACACACACACACACACACACACACAGAGCTGTGGTGCCCACACACACTCTGCAGAGTTAAACTCAAACAGACTTTTTAGGGCTCATGCATATTACAGGATCGAGTTGTGTTTGCACATATGGTGTCTTGTTTTGTTGTGTTAGAAAAGTCTTATCTTTATTTTGATGGAAAATCATCGATCCAAACGCAGCTCGTGTGAGACTTGTGGTACCGTAAATTGTGAATTTTAAACCTGAATAACTGAAGACGTGCTTGAATGTCACCTTGGGGACATTTTTCTTTAGATTTTGTCCTTCAGTCCCACAGAGGATAAAGATCATTTAACTACTGAATATAAAAACATGTAACAAGTATTTAATATTCCTAATTTTCAGTGTAAGTAAAACATTATATTGCAGCTCATCGAGGGTCTATCACTGAGTCTTGCAGTGGGCGTTGCGGTTCATCTCTAAGGTGTTGGATGCGGTGGAGGTCAGGCTTCTGCAGCTATTTTTTTTTTTCCTCCACACCATCCTCAGGTTGTAGTTGCTAGGCAACCAGTGGAGATTCCAGGAAGGTAACCGCTCCGGCTGCAGCAAATCACAGTCTCATCACTTTCTGTACACATGAACACAAAAAGAGAGAAAACATGTCAGTGTGTGACTTTTAGAGGAGCTGCTCTGGAGGACTTTTGTTATTCCTGCTAAATCTAAAAGGTCTCCCCTGTTTTCCTTCTTACTGCGGAGCTAAGCTCATCCACATGGAGGTCTGCAAATTCAGTTTGTATCGTCTGCATGTCGAGGCGTCTGAGGCTGACTGGCATGTGAAGTGATGTTGTTTGGGACGCAGTGAGCCGCCGCGGGGAGACGAGCGGGGCTAATAGCTGCTGATATTTAGACCCTCCTAATAGAGGATGAATCCCCCTGTTGCTCTTCAGGCTATTTATACTTGACAGAGAGGCGACTAAATGGATTTGTGCTGCATTTGACGGCACACACTAGACACACACACACACACACACACACACACACACACACACACACACACACACACACACACACACACACACACACACAGAAGAAATCCCCCTCACACCAACACCAAAAATACCCTGCTGGACACTCAGAGGCCCCCCGGGCATGAGAAGAGACCGTGTGCAGCGAGGAATCATTTTAACACGAAGCAGATGATTTAAAATTCAAGTGAAAACATCAAGTTTAGTCAAAAGAGAAAACAATCTGTCAAAAATGAGCCCCAGTTTTACGAGCTTGTTGTAATAAATAAACCACACATTTGACCCAATATTAGAATATTTTACTAAATGTATTTGTATTTTTATAAAGTGTGTAAAAGTGGAAATGTAAGAATGTTTAATGCAAAAGGGCGATCATGATTTATACATATTTTAAAGGGGAATATAAATGCTTAAATACACTTAAGACACTTATCTTGTTCAACCAAATGTTTGTTTCAAGGACAGAAAAATATTTTCTGCTGCTTCTGAAATAAAATGAGACAGTCGTTTTATTTCTGTGCTCAACACGATCAGGTAAAGGATGTTTGATTTTGCTCTTTATAAATCACAACATTTTACTCGTTACCTGAAACAATTCGATGTGTTTGAGGACATGAGAGCAACGCATGCATTTATTTTTTAATATCAGTTTAATATCAGCAGCAGAAATCTTGACTAACACGTCAGCACTGAGTGAACTCAGAGCACTGTGAAGACAAGATTGATAATTAAACAAGTAACACATTACTCCCAACATAAACACTCACAGTAACACACACACACATACTCACAGTAACACACACACTCACACACACACAAACATTTAGGGTCAGTGTGCTGTTAGTAATCTGAGAAGTCAACCCAGCTCCTAAAAGCATTTCAGTCATTGTGGAAACAGTTTTGTAACCAAAACAACACAACCTCACTGTGATGTGATGAATGAAGCTTATATGAAAACACACACACCCACACACACACACACACACACCTGTGAGTCTCTGAAAGATGAATTGTCGTCTGTTGCTCTGCAGCCATTGATTGTTCACTGTTTTGATTATGGATAACATTTCTTCTTCTTGTCAAGAGAGCGGCTGCTGCAGCATGTGCTGTTATGACCTCACTGTTTAACCCTGAGGGAGAGAGAGAGAGAGAGAAAAGGAGGCTAAGAGAGAGAGAGAGAGAGGGGAGATGTTGGACTGGTGTGATTTGGACTTCATGAAAGAGATGAAGAGGAGGAAGACACTCAGACTGTAAGAAGATGAGGATCAGGACAGAGACAGAGAGCGGCCGGCTGAGTATGTGACTGAAAGCTGGACTCAGATCTGAACTCTTGTTAGCCGACAGCTGACGGAGAGCTTCTCTGTATGACAGCAGCTGCCGAGAGAAAGAAAAGCCGCGCAGCGACACGCCGCGCTTCAAGGCCACATAGCGGGGCGACAGAGCAGAGAGGACGATGATTTATGAACACATTCTGAGAGCGGCTCTAATGAGCTCTGACATGACCGATGGAAGCCCAGAATTTACTGAAGGATTTTACGACTTTTATCATTCAGTGTTTGTTTTAGTGACGACTTTAAAGCACGATCACACCTCTGAGTGCTCACTAAAACACACACACTAATCATTTAATGGTTGGATCACAATTTAAATCAATGACTTTTAGATAAACCAGGTTAGGGAGAGGAAGAAGCTGATGATTCTAATATTACACTTTTACACTGTTTTAATGACACTGTGAGCTGATTGGATTGTGGAGGTTACTTTTACTGTTATTAAGTCACAGATGCATTTAATATAAAATATTGATTTTGTTCTGTCATAGCTCGGGCTAGTTTGACACTTTGAGTTCATAAAATCTTCAGATACACTTCATGGAGAGGCTGAACATGATGAGATGGTCGGGTTGAAGTCCAAACAATGTTTTCAAATCAAATAAGACAGTAAATAAATTTGACCACATTAATGTGTTTGCAGCCAGTTTAGGCTATATTTGTATATTCTCAAATGATGCTATCATAAAGGTATTCAAGCTTAATATGAAGATCAAACATCCTTCTCTGTGACGATAAAAAATGAAGGTCTTAAGAGAGAAAACACGGTGTGTGTTTTTACGGCCTGACTTGTGTGTGCTGTGACTCGGTGTGACCGGTAGCTGCTGGTGATTATTGTGTGCTAACTTTAGATGGATATTAATACTGACATGATGAGCAGACCGTGAGAGAACACTCTGTACGCCTGCCACTGTTCCACCGTGTTTCTACGTGAGTGGAAAACACTTCAGGTGTTTGTTTGAATCGTTTTAGCGCTCAGTTAAAACAATAAACTCACTCAGGTGGTAACTGCAGATTTGAATGACTGTTGTTGACCAGTAGTGGTCGCTGTTGAGCAAAAGTCTCCCGTCACTGTGATGGCACTCTGATTTGGTTGTTGTTTCTTTCGATAGTAATATTAGATGACGTCTGATTTCCACATCATGATTGGTTTAAAAGCAGCATATGAACTCCTGAATCACAATAACCAGACGCAAACTGGCTGAAAGTCTGATCAGTTGCAGAACGGGATTTCCATGAACTAATACCAGTTTGTACAATGTGAACAGTTTAGTCGGATGACCTTCTGTTTAATCGCCTGTGTGTTGCCATGTATGCACGAGGACGTATGTTGATGTAAGCTGTTGCAACACAACAACAATGACAGCTGCGCAGAGAGCGGATAATGGATATCCATATTCAAGGAGCTGATCAAACATGTGCCAGAGAGGAATACTGCCGGGGCTGGAGGAAACATAGCGCCTGATATGATCAGTACTTCTGCACACGATGCACAGCTATTCAAAAATAAATACGTCACGTAAGTTAAACACACAACAGCATCAGATCAAATCACATGTAAAGTCAAACAGAAATCTATAAACTGGATGATTTATTGAAAGGAGAGGATAAGGAGGCAGCTATTTGCCCGTCTGGCGGCCCTGACACTTGGCTGCGGGGGCTGCTGATTGCTCCAAACAGGCTCCGTCATGATGCATATATATCTAAATATTTTGTCTATAAACATCAAAGTCCAGGACACCCTAATCTTATTTTGTACAGTCTTAAGTTTAAGCAAATGTAATCACTATTTACCTGTTTGGTTTTTTTACATTCTGTAAATAACAGCAGCACATAAACATAAGTGATCGTTCCATAAAAGACAGAGCACTCTGGAGACCTCCCGTTCTGTGTTTATGTGTAATGTAGTCAAGCATCACCTACTTACTGCATCAATATTGTATTGGTGTTGGCAGTAAAACATGGCCTCTCCTCTGTTATTGTTGCATTACAGTGTTTAGAAGTGAGCTGCAGAGCGGCGGCGGCGGCCCCGGTGGGATCAGCTGTAAATGGCCTGTGGTTTTGTTGTGGTGTTATTCCGGGGCTATTTTGGGCCCGGGCTAGCCCACACTGGCCTTTTTATATTCAATTGAAAATCTGCTGCATCTTTTTGACGCTGTTAAGCTGTGATGACAACAACACTCTTACATTAACACACATCAACCTCCAGTCCCTCGTTTTTCCTGGCGGCTCCCTCCCCGGCCACTTCCTGCGAGAGAGAAAGGAGGTCATTTCCTCCGACCTTTCACCACCCGGCATGAACACCTGTTTCCTACTTCCTGTTGTTGCCTCAAACGCAGGAAGCTCGCCATAAATGTCGGGGAAAAGTGGAGGCAGAGTCTGGCTCGCTGAGTGTCAGATGATGAAGAGGTGGAGAGTGTAAGACTCTGATGACAGAAATAGTTCAGCTTCTGCCCAAACATGAGTCAAACACCAAAATGTGTTCAAACAGTCCACGGTTTCTGATCAATGAATCAAAGAAAGAGAGGGAGAGGTGTTGGAAAGTATTTTGTTAGGTTAGTTTTTTGGGCTTGTTGGCCTTCATTTGTACATAAGGCCAAATCATATAAAACATAACTCACATGGAATGACATCATGAAAGACATGAAGGGAAATATGAGACAAACAGTGCGTCGTATATTTGGAGGCAACAATGCCTACACACTCAACAGCTGATGGAACAAATGACCTCAGACATGTGTTTGATTCGTCCCTCCTAACACACATTCACTGAGATGTTTTACCACTTTGCATTAAGTGGAAAATAAATGTAAACACAACAGAGACATTTCATCACATGTCAAAGTTGATGCAGCTCATCTCCACCTCCAGCAGTTGAAGAGAAACGTTATTATTGAACCACCTAATGCATGAAAAGCCCGATACGTACCGTCTTGAAGCACAGTTTGTGACTCTGTAGCTGCTAAATGTTCGGCCGTGTCCACCAGCCGGTCTCTGCTGAGTGTGTCTGAGGTGTGCAGGTGGTGAACAGTAGGTTTTAACAGCTGCACGCTGAGGCTGAACATTCAAAGAGGTCAGTCTGCAGCCAGACAGTTGAACATTAAACTGGAGCTGCAGACACTTTGATTTTTTTCCTGCAGGTTTCATTAAGCATCTTCATTCCTATTGTCACATTATTTTTAATTTATCATTTCATTGTTATGACAGAAATGCATTCATCATCATCAGACACGTACATCCATGTCGGCTTTATTCTCTTCTGTTGACTCACAGTTTCAGTCTTTACAGTAACGCTCCTCTCTTACCTTCTTACATAATAACTTTTATCTATTTTATCCTCTCGGGCCTGTGATTTGCAGCCTCTGCCTTTGCTGCTGAGTCAGCTAAATAACACACTCA
>NC_089205.1:26470195-26502695 GCF_963930695.1 Labrus bergylta
TGTGCACATAGTTCTGTTTATAAGTCCTTGTATATGCATCAAACGCTCGGCCATGTTTCCCCTCCACAGCTGGCCTCGAGTCAACATTGTCACGTTTTGTGTCGATTATAATAAAGCTTTCCAGTCATTAAAATGATGCATGTTAAGAAGTGTGCAGGGTGGCGCAGTGGTTAGTGCGCGCGTGTCCCATGTATGGAATCTGTCTTCCAAGGTGGGCGGCCGAGGTTCAAATCTGACCTGTGGCTCCTCCCCACGCTCTCCGTCCACCATTTCTGACTCTGTCCACTTTCCTATCGCTCAAATAAAGGCACAAAAAGCCCAAAAATAAATCTTAAAAAAAAAAAAAGTGTGCAGAAATATGATTCAAGATTCAAGATTCAAAAAACTTTATTGTCTATCACATTGTGACATTAAATTACCTTTTGTTGAGGCTCAACATGAAAACATGCAAGCATTCACACGGACACTCACATTAGGTCATAAATAGCTAAAAGTACCCTAAATAGGTAAAAACACATGTGCACAGAATTAAAAAAAACATTGCTTATTTAGCCTTGTTTAAAATGTGTATTGCAGTGATATGATATTAGAGTGTGCTTTGTGAGAGGTGTTGAAATAGTGACCACATTGTGTTTATGGTTTAGTAGAATATGACTTAATGAATTACAGTTATATTTATATTAGATATATTAGATATTATTAGATATTAGAATTATATTTATTGAAGGTGTAAGGGGACAGAGAAACAGTCAGTTCCTGAAATCAGGACGAGGCAAACATCCAATTTCTTTCTAAACTTTCTCATTAAGGTGACTTGGCTGAGGAGCCTCAGAGCAGAACAGGAAGTAGAGCCTCTGCTCGCAGCGTTCACACTTTGTTAGCACTTTGCTCCTCTCATGAATCGGCAACCGGGGCAGCAGATTGTTGAGGAGGCTCTGATAGCAGCGGGACGTAAAACAGACGTGTTGAAGGAGCCTCGCCGTGTTTACTACCTCACAGTATAACAACACCAATCAATAAGAGCGGACTCCAAACTTCCCGAGAGAGAGAGAGAAAAAAGCTGAATGAACAAAAGGAAAGGAATCACACCTGTTAAACCCACAGAGACGCCTCACAAAGCAAACACTTCTCTAATATTCCACTCCTATAGCAGAAGAGAAGAGAGCGTTTGAACGCCGTCTGCAGGGTTTGAAGTCGCTCGTGTTCTCGGCTCCCTCCTGCACGCCTCTCGCTAATTTTTCTATTTCTATGTAAATTCATCTTCCTGCCTCTCAGAAAGCCGCGGTGCAGAGAGCGAGCCGGGGAATGTGGTCGTGGCAACAAAATCGCTGCATCGAGGATCACGCCGCGCGAATGTTCATCTTAAAACCGCAGCAAACACAAGGAGGGGAGGGAGGGGAGGAAATTGGAATGTCCTTTTCAGTTGAATATTGTAGGTTGAATTTATCCCTCTCTCTCTCTTTTGACTTTTTTTTTATTTCACTTTCTCTTTCTGTCCCTTTTCTTGATTTCCCTCTACATGGACAAACGGGCACTCCAAAAAATAGCGCCGCTCATCCTCTTCTCTCTGTTTGTCGAATCGATCGGCCCCTCCCCCCAGGTCTCCGTCTCTTTCACTTAATCGTCCTCCTTTCTTCATCAAGGCCACGTCTTTGATCTCCGTCTATACCTCCTCTGTCTTCAGCCCACACTCTCTTTTTATCTTTTCTGCTCTGTGGATGAATTCTCCACATTCAGCGGAGAGCAGTGGTGGAAGTTGCTCTGCAGAGGTTTGGGATCAATGCTAAGAGGGGAGAGTGCTGCACTTGTAAAGACACAAATTCATTTTCTCGGGGGCTAATGTGCAAAGAGAAGTCGATTAAAATCTCGAGCAGTCGTTTTCTTGTTTGTGACATTGAAAGAACACTTTGCATAATTTGGTAGCAAAAGCAAAGTAACAGATTTTTGTTGCAAAAATCTGCAGCAGATGTTTTTTTCCCATCGCGTCTTCCTCTTGGTTTCTTTGCCTTCAGAAGCTTTTCTTTGTGCGGGGAGCTCAGAGCTGCAGCAGGGCGTGACGCGCCGCTCCAGAGCTACAGTGAACCCTGTGAACATCAGGATCATGTAGACCTCAGGTCAGACCGTCAGACATCATGTGTGCTTTCATCGTATAGAAGGAGGACATATAGAAGTTGAGTGTGTTTACAGGCAAACCTGCAGAGTCTGGTGTTGTGTGAATATGTTTTATATTTGTAATGAACAAATCACTGTTTGCTACAAAAGCCACATTTCATTGAAAGTATCGTTTAAAATGTAGCCAGAGAGCAGAGAGTGTTTTGTAATCTATCTATTAAATAAATATATATATATATATATATATATGTATATATTCTATATATATATTCTTTTTAATTCAGAAGACAATACATATTTCCTCTTGAAGCCTTTCCTCTTTTTAATGGGTAGTGGGCATTTTGAAATGTTCACAATAACTTTTAGACACAATAGGTCATCGATTATAGAAAAAAACATTAGTTTCACTCAAACTGCATGCTGGGAGAAGTTGCTGCATTAGAATCATATGAGGTTAATGGTCTCCTGCAGAGAAGCAGCGTGGCGTGCTGCAGATCAATTCTCCAATACGATGAAAGTAATCAACCAGAGTCCATCGAGTCCGATCATCAGCTGATGAGAGAAACGTGTAATACAAAATATTTAAAAAAAATTAATATCATGAACAACAGCAAGAATAATGATTCATACTGTGTTGATGCAAAACTGTGAAATACAATGTACTGCTCTGTGTGTGTGTGTGTGTGTGTGTGTGTGTGTGTGTGTGTGTGTGTGTGTGTGTGTGTGTGTGTGTGTGTGTGTGTGTGTCATTGCCTCACTCTCTTTCACTACCCTTTGAATGCTGGAGCTGTGTTTCCATGGCAACGCTGACCCCTGGGAGTCAATGTTATTTTTTTCACACAAGTAGCCTCTTTACAATTCCTCCCTCTATCCCTCTCTCTCTCTCTCTTTCTCTCCCTCTCTCCCTCTCTCTTTCTCTCTCTCCCTCTCTCTCTCTCTCTCTCTCTCTCTCCCTCTCTTCCTCTCTCTCTCTCTCCCTCTCTCCCTCTCTCTCTCTCCCTCTCTCCCTCTCTCTCTCCTCCCACTCTGTTTACCTCTCTACCTTTTCGTCTCCTCGACAACTCGCACTTCATCGCTTTTCTTTTTATTATGAACCAAAAACATGGAGACAAAACTTTTGAGTAAGGTTCAGTTTGAGCTGTTGAAGGTGCTATCATTGTGTGATAACTTATACTTCATATATATATATCCCTGATCTTTCTCCTACACGGCTGACACACACACACACACACACAGACACATCAACAACTCTGTATTCAGACATGGTTCTCTCTCTCGTCTTTTCTTTGGCGCTTTTAGTCTCCGTCCTTCTCGAGGACGCCTCTGAAAGCAACGCCCCGACAAAGTCCTTTTCACACCGACCTTGCCTTTAACGTCTGCTCTGAGCTGAGCAATGTGGGCTCCGATTTACAGAGTTTTGCATGACAAAAGAAAGATTTTTCATCTCTGATCTTCATCGCATAACTGTCCTTCATTTTTCTCACTTCGCTGCGTAATTTGAATTCAGGAGGGCTGGTTTGTCATGCATGATTAATCACTAAATCACAGGTGTGACATTGTCTCTTTCTGACTCTCTTTTGAACATATGCCGCAGAAAGTTCACTTTGCTTCATCCTGCCTCTGATTCTTTGCCCACATCTTCTAAACCCAAGAGTTCAGCTGAATCAAAAGGAAACCCTTTACTTCAATTTCCCTGGTTAGGAACGTTCAAGTGATGCACAGATGATGCTTATACTTAAAAATCCAGCTGAAGCATCTGTGCTATAATAACAAAATGAATCTGTTTCAGAAGATTAACCTGTGATTTTTCTCTGCTCCTTCCAAACAGGCCAAGCTGATCGTCCCAAACAGTACGGCGGGGCTGATCATCGGTAAAGGCGGAGCTACAGTCAAAGCAGTGATGGAGCAGTCTGGGGCGTGGGTCCAGCTATCCCAGAAGCCCGAGGGCATCAACCTGCAGGAGCGAGTCGTCACTATCAGCGGGGAGCCCGAGCAGAACCGCAAAGCCGTGGAGATCATCGTCCAGAAGATTCAAGAGGATCCTCAGAGCTCCTCCTGCCTCAACATCTCCTACTCCAACATCACCGGGCCCGTCGCCAACTCCAACCCCACCGGTTCTCCTTACGCCAACTCCACAGAGGTCATGCCGGCCGCGGCAGCCGCTGCAGCAGCCACGGCTTCCTCTCTTCTGGGCCAGGCCAGCTTGGCGGGCGTCGGCGCGTTCCCGACCACCATGTCCAGCCTCTCAGGCAATGATCTGCTCGCAATCACCTCCGCACTCAACACTCTGGCCAGCTACGGCTACAACACCAACTCCCTGGGCCTGGGCCTAAATCCCGCCGCAGCCTCAGGCGTGTTAGCCGCTGTAGCAGCTAATGCTAACCCAGCAGCAGCAGCCGCAGCTAATTTGTTAGCATCCTACGCTAGCGATGCATCCACCAGCGCAGCTCACCCGGCCACTCTCGGAGGTTTCTCCCTGGGGTCTCTGGCTGCAGCTACAGGGGCGACCAACGGCTACTTGAGCGCCGCGTCGCCACTGGTGGCGTCATCTCTACTCGCTACAGAGAAGCTCGGAGAAGGAGCGAAGGAAGTGGTCGAGATCGCCGTGCCAGAAAACCTGGTGGGAGCCATCTTGGGGAAAGGAGGGAAGACGCTAGTGGAGTACCAGGAGCTGACTGGCGCCAGGATCCAGATCTCCAAGAAAGGCGAGTTCATCCCCGGAACCCGGAACAGGAAGGTGACCATCACAGGTTCCCAGGCCGCCACGCAGGCCGCACAGTACCTGATCAGCCAGCGAATCACCTACGAGCAGGGGGTACGCGCCACCAACCCACAGAAGGTGGGCTAAACCTGACAGCCAATGAGAAACGAGGAGGAAAAGAGGAAAAAAAAAAAAAGAGTGGGGGCTCGGGGGAGGAGTATAAAAAAATTGAGAGTGAGAATGGAAAAAGGAGAGGAGAGCGAGAATGTCAGAAGGAAATCGTCCGCGCCGTTTTCTTCTGCGTGTTTTCAGTATTCTTTATTAAAAAAAAAAGTTTTTTGACGCGGAGCAAAAATGTGCTGAGAAGACGAGGAGGGAGAGGAGCGAGTTGTCACGCTGAAAAACCAAGAAAAAAATGTGTAACATGTAAATAAGGTTTTATTACTTAACGTCTTGACCTTTTGGGATTTTTTATTGTTTTGTTTATTGTTTTTGTTTTGTTTAGTAAATTAAGCTGTCTGTTTGTTTGTGTATTGTGTGGACAAAGCTGAATGCCATGTAGACAGGCCGACTGCCTGAGAGGCTACAGGAAGTGAGGGGAGTGAGGGAGGGGCATGGGCACGGAGGGGGAGGGGAGGAGGGTTCTACCAGGTACAATCCTCCACCCCCCCACCCCCCCTTATCCAAAATCCCTTCCTTATGGAAGCAAACCCTTACCCCTCCCTCCCCCTGAAGCCCACACTCACCACCCTCCTGCAGGGTTTTTGTTTTTCTTCTAGATTTGATTTGCCCCTCAGCCCCCTCGCCCCACCTCCCCCCCCAAAGCCCTCGTCACTACTTGCCCCCCACCCCCCCCCCAACCCCATTTATAAGGTTTTATAATGAGCAAGACTGCAAACTTCAGCCCGGTGTGTGAAGAGAAGGAACGTCCCCGACTTCCCTCGACCACTCTAACACTCTCCCCTCACCTATGATCTCATCTCCCCCCTCCTCCCCTCTATTTGGGGGAGGGAGGGTGAGGTGAACGAGGGGAGGGGTGTTGGGGGGAGAGAATCAGTTGGGCGTTCCTTCATTTGCACACACAAGCACACCCAATCTCCACCCCCATTATACCCCCATGATGTATCCCACAAGCAGTGCAGCGCCGCAGGGGGTGTAATGACACGTAGTGCCCCCCCCCCCCCCCGCCCCCCTCCCCATACGCAGCTCTAGTGTTTGAGATAGACGGCCCCAGCGCACGCTGATGACCTCACGTAGTGCGAAACCTAGAAAACGACGAGAGTGATACTGTGCAAGCTGCGGCAAACACACAGGATCTGTGGCATTCTCTGCATCTGCTGTGATAATTCTGTTAATGATTTTGTCCTGATTATTACGATAGGAATCATCACCATCGTCATTATTTATTAATGAGTTCACCCATAAAAAGCTCAGTTATTTCTTTTTTTTATCTGTGAATTCAGGTTGACATGAATGTAAATGAGACTATTTTTTGATTTAAACCTTTTTGTTTTTAATTTAAGTGGATTGAAGATGAATAGTAATGTCACATAGTGTAATATATGTCTTATTTAAGTCCAGTAAGAAAGCCGCCCCAGGCATTAAGGTCATTAGAGTGAAGGATCACCTTCTATATATCCAGTCCGAGAGCAGACCAGGGAACACGAACACACACATGCACACACACATGTACACACTTTAACACACTATAATGCCATGTTTGGTGCTAGAAAAGGGAATTCTCCATATCTATGATGCAGACTGCAGTGAGACCTCGATTTTTAGCAAGAACATATCTTGAAACCACTCACAACACAGGCTGCTGTGCAGCGTTTTAGCAGCTATATTAACCTGAAACCTCCTGTTATCATGCTAAGCTAACCGAGCTAATGCTGCAAATATCCCTGCTGTTCTATATCTGTAGTGAAATGCCCTGCTACAGTTTGCCTACAATGTCAAATTGTTACAAAAAATGAATAATTGAGTTGAGCTGAGACTCGTTCTCAGATGAACTGCTACAGCCTGTGGTCTCCAAACCCTAAGATGAACCACAGACGAGATCAAGTTAGAGCACTTAAGACTCACTACGTACTACTGAGAAATGCAAACATTGAGTCAGAGGAAACACTGAAACTTGACGAGGGAACATTGTTGGCCCCGTGTGCACTGCTAAATCTGCAATCCTCGCTCGTAGATTTTGCTGTTTTCAGGCAGCGTGCATATCAGTCAGGGAGACGAATATCATCACTGATCTTTGCCCTTATCAAGCATCCGTCCGCCTGCCGATCAGGTAAAGGGCAGACAGGAGAGATTTCAAAACATACATCCAGAGAGATGAGCTCGTTTCTGCCTCCGGCAAGCTGCAGGTCTCCCATGGCAACAGGTTCACTGCCCACTGTAGACCCAGGAGGCTGCTGAAGATGTTTCTTTTGTTGTTTATTTTTTTGTTTGTTTGGTGTTTTGTTTTTTACAATCGGAGTACACTGAATTTTGTCTTAATGCACTGTGAAGCGAGGGAGCGGCTCTCTCGGCCTGTGAGGTCAGGGACGTGAGCTGTAGTTATTGGACGGCTTTTGTATGGCAGGGATAAAAAAAAACAAAAAAAACCACACACATATATGAAATATATGTCGAATGCATATGAAGAACTTCACGGGAAAATTGACGTATCATGTGTGAATACTGAAGGAGAGTAGGTCGATGAAGAAGATCAATCAATGAGGTCAAGAGTTTGAGATCATTAGAGTCTTCTGTCCTGTGGTCCTGATAAAGTGTTGTGTAATGAGAGGGTGGGATGTTGGGGGAGTGTTAGGTGTCCAGAAGCAGATTAAAAGAGACTGGAACAAATTCTAAATTTCAATTTTCTATTGCAGCTGTGTCTTTTTCATAAAATTGATAATGTACTGTACATCCAACGAGCAAAATCCTGGACACAAACTCCAACAGGAGACCAAGTGTGATGAATGTAAAATGACAAAAAATGTGGAGGGGGAGCATTTGATTTATTGACCTAAGCAGCCTCGTGAGGGGAGGAAACTCCTCTAAGATTTAAAAAAGAAAAACATCAACTTAAGATTCTTTTGAAACCAATCCGACCCCAAAGTCCTCTGAATGTGTCACTCTGAGTTGGAGCGCCAGTGAGGGTTTATCTCCACAGCTTGGTAAGGAGGCTTCTTTACTCCCATCTAACACCATCCACACTCTCCTCACCCTCCCTCCCACCCGTCCTCCAGTGCACTCCCATCCTGACACCCCCCCTCTCCTCCTACCACATCGCTCCATGGGTGACTATGTCTGGTGTTTACGATCAATGCATGTCTGCTGCTTGCCCCCTGACAAACGCCACAGATCGAGTCTCGGTTCTCTTTTGGCTCGGAGACGCCCCTGACGCAAGAATTTCGACCACGTCTACAGAGGAAGTCGTAGCTGAGGCCGCAGGGCACAAAACACTCTTAATCTGTCTGTAACATTGATTTGGAATACCTTGCTGCACAGACATAAAAACATACACATATCATGAGGGAATATTTTAGCGTTGATGGGGACTGACTGGAGCTTTGTTTGATATTTAGAGGCAGAAAACCTCAAAAGAGCAGAGGAAGAAAGTGTGCTTTTGTTCCACTGTGGGGCTGTACTGTGCTGTAAGCAGGGTTTTTATTCTACGGCTTTATTTATCATTTATAGAGGGGGAAAAGATGCTGAGGATTTGCTTGCATTTACACCTCTTTCATCAGTGTAAATTGAAAACGTGTTTGTTCTCACTGTTGGTCAGACAACCAAGGAATTTATAGGACTGTTCTTTGAACTTATAACCAGCATTTCTCAATATTTTCTAATATTTTTAATGGTTGAACCAATGTTCAATTAGTTAAAATGATTTTGGAAATAATTATTTTTACATTCTAAGCTTTTGTTACGTTATTATCCTTCAGGGCCGGCCTGCTTTGCATCTTCTTGAAAAGCCATAAGGTGCAGATTATTATTTTTAAGAGCAGGTTCAGTTTGTTGCCAAATTTTCCTGAAGAGCTTCGAGTAGGTAACTTCCTGGTGTGCAGCACAGTACATGTACGATGGAATAACTGCATTGAAATCCCTGTTCTAGTTCTCAGCTGAGTTGACGGATACGGGACAGTTACTTCATCTCATGAATCAAAACTTAAGTTCGATATTTCCTGGTTTGTCTTTTTAAAAACAGCCAATCTCTCTAGTTAACGTACTGTTAAGGGGCTTGAGATAAAAAAATGTGACTCGTACTGGAAGCAATACATGTAGTGGCATGTCGTCTTGTCCTGTCTTTAATCCTCCGTCTGCCGTAGGAGCTTTTTGGACTTACCTGTAGATGTTGAATAGGTTTACACAGGTCAAGTTTTTTTTTTTCATTTGTGGAAGATGCTGCTATTGAATAATAACTGATGTACTAAAAATACAAGGTTAAAAACATATCGAAACCTGTCCTTTAGCTGAAGTGGCAGTGTAATACACGCTCAGTGATAAGCTGAAGATAAGTTGATAATAGTGTCATTCTAACCTGAAGTTAAACCTGTGCCAAAATAGGTCTTTAAATGTGTTGTTTTCCACCACATTAGATAAGAGGAGACATACTTTTATATTAAGAAAATGTGAAAAGTGCCAAATGAAGCATATTTATCATTGACATATGAAGGGATTAACCACATGACGGTTTATTCAAAGTAACGCTGGAGTCGCCTCAGTACTGCAGTTAGTTTCAGCCCTCTCTGTTCCTGCCACGCGACGAGGGGGCCCGCCATGTTAGCCGAGTGTTAGCCAGGCCTCTGGGAACTACACGTCCCAGAATGCAACAGCACTATGACTCTGGGGCTAGACAAATCAATATAGTCATAGGTCGGCATCATGATGCTTCAAAATGTGACTTGATAGCATTCTTAAATACAGCCTTTTATAGTTAGAATGAAAATGTATTTTGTGGAAATAGATGTTATCTTTTTTGCACGTCTATATTGCATGATATCAAAGTGAAGCGTGAACAACAACAAAAAAAAAAAACAGGAAAAAAGCAAAGAAACAAAAAAGAAGCGACAAAAAAAAAAAATTAGGCATTCAAGTGTGTGGCATTCATTTTTTCCGGAGACAGAATCTTTGCATGCCGATAAGGGGTCGAGCATTTTGATATTGTTTTAACACGCGTTCAAATGTTTGTTGTTTTCTCTCGATGCGACCGCGCTGAGTCCTGGTGAACAAAATGTTTTTCGACTTCACAACAGAATAAGTATTTTGTCTTTTTGACTTGTCTCACCGTCCTCTAAAGGATAAAAAAAAAAACCTCTCGAACAAACCCTCGTAATATTTTTGCTACTTGCTGAGCGAGCTTGTACCAAAACGTTCTCAGTTGCTGCCAAACTTTAGAGAAACAAAAAAATAATCAGGATTTCAAATGAAGACTGAGATTGTCCATGAATGTACTCACCTCTGCATAAGTTTGCATATCACTCCTCTGACCATGACGTGCAGTAGAGGCTTTCCTGTGTTTTTCCTGTGTTTTTTGTATTCTAACATTACTAACCCTCGATGCGCTGTCTCGAGCTCTGAGTTGAACTCTGTTTTCTGTCCTTTGACCCCCCCCCCCACACACACACACACACACACACACACTCACAGCTCTGGCCTGTCCTGTCCTTGATATGCACCTTATTGACCTCAAATATAACACGGAGCATCTCTGGCCCCGTCCGCTCTGTTTCGGCAAAGGGAGTGAGAAAGAGGGAAGATAAACTCCCCTTCCTTCACCTTCTATTCCCCCCCCCCTTAAACACACACACACACACACACACACACACACACACAAGTCTGTCTGGGTCTCCCTCAGGCGCCTCGCTGCAGAATTTGGGACAGATTGTGTTTTCACTCCGCTGATATGCAATCCAAAGCTCTGATCTCGGGGAGAGAAACAACAGCCAAATTGCCAGTGTGTGTTTTTTTTTCAAGGCGGTAATGTTTTGAATCCTGATTCCACGCTCTCTCTCTCTTTTTATATTTGATTTAATTCGATGCTTTATTGGCTTCAGTGTCAAAGGAAAAAAAAGTTTTAAAAAAATTGCCAAAGCATGTCCACCTCCGTCCTTTTTAATGCAAGCTCAGTAATTTTTTTTTAAAGTGTGGTCATGTTTTGTATCCTGACACAAGTTGCCATAGGAAACGACCCACTTCCTTAAAAAAAAAAAAAAACTCCCCAAAAAGAACAAAAAACAAAATTCTCTGCTCCTCCCGACATGTTTGCACTAAACGTCCTGCTGTTACTGTGCACGGCAGGCCGAGCTGAGGGGGGGTCAGTGTGCGAGACTACTGTAGATGTGTAGCCTTACTGTAGGTGTTTCCTCAGCGGTGTATTTCAATGTGCATGCTCCTCTCTCTTTCTCTCTCGCTCTCTCTCTCTCTCTTTCTGTCTGCTTCAGGTCGCTTCTTGCTCGTGCTGTCTGTGCTGACACGTAGCTGGCTAGCCATGTTTTCTTCTTCTCTCCTTTTTATTTTTTTTGAATTGTTGTGATGTGTAGAGGAATGCAAACTTAACTCTCACCAGGTGACCTCATTGCTTCTCAGTGGGTGTGGCTCTCTTTGACATAGTCCCCTCCCCCCTTTTCCACCGCCACCTCCACAAACCCACTCTCACCCACACCCACCACTGACCCTCCCCACCTCTACGACATTTTATGGGACCCCTCTCTCCCCCCTCCCTTTTTCAACCACCCCTTCCTCCCCCCCCAACTCGGGCCCCATCGAAGCACCAGCAAGTGTAGACTGCATTTGTCATATCACTGTTTTTCTGTTCCTTCTTCTCGTTCTCTGTTGGTTTTTTTTTTTTCCTGGTTTTTGATTTGTACTGTATGCTCTGTCTAACCTATAGACCAGTTTTAACTAAATGCCATTTCTGTGTGTAGCCTGTTTACCCCTCCCACACACACACACACACACACACACACACACACACTCTTCCATGCCCTCTTTTTTGCACTTTCACTGCCCACTCCTCCTCTTCGCCCAAAACATACACACACTTTCCTCCTCCACCTCCCACGAGTCTCTTCTCTCTCTCGAGTGCCAAAATAGAACAGAGAGGAAATAACAAAAACAAACAAAAAAAAAGACAACAACAACAACAACAACTACCATTCCAAGCGTTTCTTTGAGTTGTTCTTGTGTGTCGGACATCCATCCTGGAAGCACCCATGAAGCCAGCATGCTCCGCCCTCATAACATGATGTCGCTCATGACGCCTCAACTTGAACAGCACCTTGCCCCCCACCACCACCACTCCTCCTCCTCCTCCTCACCACCCCCCACAGAGCTAAACCCGACAAGGATTAACCCTTCTGCAGGTTGGCTACCTACCTACTGTCCTGCCTCTCAACCTACCTAAAAAAAGCCCCACCGCTCATGCCAGCTGCTTTCCTAATCTGTCATCTCTTCAGCCTGTGGGACTTCATTGATTGTGTGCCATAGTGTTGGGGGCACCTTTCACTCTCCTCACCTCCCCCCCTCTTTCTACCCCTCACCCCTTTCTCTCTCTCTATCCCTCCCTCCCTCTCTCGCTCTCGCTCCATTTGATTTTTCTCGATGGGAAAGATTCAAAAACTCCATTTTCTAATGATGATTTTTTTTGTTGTCGTTTAACATCCAAACCACGCACGCCGACACACGCACCGCCCCTGCGCGGTGGTGTGGGGAGTGTTTTACGCACCGTCAGCTGCGCAGCCATCCTCTGTCTTCTTGAACTTTTTTGAACTTTCACCCCCCTCATGAACTTTTATTGACCTTCTTCCTCCTCCTCCTCCTATACCCCCCTTCTGTGTTCATCCAACTGTTTGGACGATAACTCTCATTCCATCCCCCAAAAAACCCTCTCTGAGACTGTGCAATGCTAGCTGATATGATTGGATTTTTTTGTTTGTTTGTTTGTTGCTCATCATTGGGGACAATTCTCTGAGATATAAGTCGGAAAAAAGAACAAAAAAAAAAAACATGAAAGGAAAAAAAAAAAAAAACATCCAAAAAAAGAAATGCAGACAAACAAAAAAAAGAAAAAAACACTAAGCAACTGTTTCTCCACAATTTCATTTTTGTTCTCTCTCATTGTAAATATTCTTGTCAGATTTTTTGCCGAGCTGTAAAGAGAGAAGTGTTGAGCAGAAAGGGGCCGGCAGCATAAAGAGGTACTAGTGGACGCGTGGACCATCACTCTTCATCCTCTGTATCCGATAGTTAGGTCTGCCTGTATAATCGGCTATGCTAGTTCTACTGTGTTAACCTGTGCTGTTGTTATTAGTGTTGATTTACCTACTGTATTCGCTGTTTAGCTTCCTGGTTGCCTAGCAACTCTTTAGAAACCTGTGCTCATCGAGTAATAATTCTAACCTTGAGAAGTAGTCCGAGCCATTCTCAACGTAGGCTTGTTTTTGTACATTTGTTGATGTTTTCCTAGCCGTGAGTTGTAGTGGCGCTAGTATCTTTTATCATCAGCCATAGTTATTGAAATTGCTTGGTCGTGTTAGATACATATCATCGTGGAAAACGGCTCGACTCGGCTCCTCCAGGTTGGAAAAAAATAAACCCAGGGAGGTGAACTGATTTCTTTAAAAAAAAAAAAAAAAAAAAAAAAAAGAATACAAAAGCTCCTCCCGGGCTACAAAATGAGGACGCTGAGCTGCTAACTTTTGTGCAATACAGTCCTAGTTTACATCACATGACATGATAGTTTAGAGACGACTAACCTCTGCAGGGGACGCTCAAACAATCCCGTCCGACTGCAGAACCCAAACTTGTGACATATCTCATATATGGCCTGTACATCCGAGACATTTTGAAAGTATTACCGTGAGATTCGACTTCCACCATTTCACCACATTGCTCTGAGCTCCACTCTTGATTTATGCTGCCTGCCCCATCGCCCTGAGAACACCACATGAGCTATTTATTTCTCAGACTATTATTATTATTATACTATTAATAAATAACAACGCAACAAGAAAAAAGGGAACGACTGGAAAAAGGTGAATTAATATTAGTATTGTTTTGTTTTTATTTTTTAGTATTTTAGTGGTTGCTTTTAACAACATTCATTAACTGACTTAAAGAGTATTTGAATATTTAATGTAATTGTAGCATTGTGTTTGTAAAGAGAAAAAAAACCTAGTGAGTTGTGTTTCTTGACTTGTGGATTACCAGTGAAGTGGGCAATCTAGTGCTAATATATATGAGGTCTTTTTTTAAGGATTCTTATTTTGCGACAGCAACAGCAGTCATTATAAATGTTCATTTTAGCATCACCTGTCTTCCGTTGTCTTATTCTTCACCTTCCACCACACTCTGCATCATCACAGTAACACATCGCAAGTCTGGGGGTGGGAGTGTGTGTGTGTTTGAGTGTGTGTGAGTCATGGAGTGTGTATGTGGGTCTGTGTGAAATGTTGGAGCAGATGTGTGTTTGTTTGTCATGAATGTGCATGTGAGTGTGAGTTAACAAATCTGTGTGTTTATTTGTTTGTGTCTATGCAAAACGTGCTAAATGTGTGTCTGTCATGAGTGTGTGAGACTGTTTGTGTGTGTGTGTGTGTGTGTGTGTGTGTGTGTGTGTGTGTGTGTCTGTGAGGGTGGGGGTCAGGGTGGGTGTTCTGTCTAGTGTCCACCAAAAGCTAAAACCTGTCAGGCTTCCATACTTCCTGATGGAACCTCCTGACGTTATAGCTGCAAACCCTCATCATGTGATCTGACTCAACTCGACTGTCCATAACCCCCCCTTCAGTCACCTGACCAACCAAATCAACCAATCACTGTCCACCACTACCGCCTCCCCCCTGCGCCATCCTCTGCTGCACACCACGTCAGCCCCATGTGATGTTCTCCATCGATAACATACTACTGTCACACTCTACTGTTACATGCAGCTCTGAGGAGAAATACACATTCAGGTGTTCCAACGGGACGATCGCTTGGTTTTTGTTTTTATAAATGTTTCATCAGTTTGAAGATGGAACAAAGTGCTTCTTAAGTATACCTCAAGGTGTTTGACTTGTAAAGGGTCACTTCACCCAAAACTAAAAGTGTTTTTGTTCGTTGATGTTTTGAGATTTTTAAATTTCTGACTCCAACCCCAATGCAATGGAGTTGAATGGTATTTAGTTCATGATGCACTAAAAATTAACATTTAAAAATATTTTTTTCTCAAACAGTTACCTCAATGACAACCGTTTTTTATTTGGACTATTTTTACTGCAGAACGTGGGTCCAATGAAAACGTTTAGTGCACCAAAAAAAAAGTTCCTTCTTTGGGGTTGGTGACAGAAATCTTAAAGAAAGATTTAAAGCCGATCTTATCTGCCAAGTTAGAAATAATGTTTGGATGGAATGACCCTTTAATCTTCATAAGATGCACTTGGTTGAAATGTGTGTATTTCTCTCCAGAGCTGTTTATTACATTAAGCTCTTCATACTACTGTACGTGCTGCATACTACCTTACCAGGTCAGATTCCACCTTAACCTGTCTCCATGCCAACCACCGAGGAGCCTGTTGCATGGCAACCCGGCTTCCGCCCACAAAAAAAAAAAAAAAAACAACCTACCAACCAACCATCTTCCTCCACCACCGTCGAGGCCACGCCCACCTGACAATGATCGTTCCTTTAGAAGAAGAGGTAGAGGAAGAGAGAGGGTAGATGAGGGATGAAGAGTGGTAGTTGTGATTCTCAGGGTGTCTTATAATAATAATATGAATCTACTGTTTAGTCTGTTCTCCGCTCTCTCACTGGTGTCCTGTCGCCCCCAAAAACTGAGCCCAAAGACGATCATGTCCTTCCACCAGAAAATTCCTTTGATTGACTACTGACTAACCCCTCTCGATCAGTTGATTGATAGTATTGATTGACGCTACGCAGCCAGTCAGGTGAATGAAGCGAGTTACTGTAACTAATGTTTACAAACCCAAATGAGACCAACAACGCTGTTGAAAGAATGTCTAGGACTTAAAAAAAAAAAAAAAAAAAGAGAAGAGACAAATCTCTGAAGAGTACTTATTTCTAAATGATGGAACTTTTTTCGCTTACTTTCTATGTGACATGAGGTAATGTAATTTTTTTCAATCATTGCATGTGACTATTTTTGATTTGCAATGAAACTGTTAGAATGGATGGTACATTTGTGACGTCAGTGCAACGTTGAGACGCCGACGCTAGGAATCAATGTCGGTTGTCTTATTACAGTGTTTTCATGTCGCCGTGAGGAGTGCTTATGGACCAATGAATGCTAAATGTGTGACCATACAAAGCTGTAAAGGTTTTGTTTATTTGTACATGGTTATGGGTAAAATAAACCATTGAAGCAAAGTAACATCTTTAGTCTTAAAGAGCAAGCCCTCACACATTTCTCTGTAAAACCAGAATCGGGAACTTTGATAATGCAGTAGAGACTTTGTTAAGAGGTAAGTTTAAACAGTAAAAGTTGATCCAACATGGCACCTGGTAATGTGCTTCCATTCAGATATTATTCCAGGGGTTTTCCGAGGGCTGGATTTAGTCGAGTCAATGTGTTAGAAATGTTTAAAAGATGAAGACAATCAGGGTTTGATCCACCTCCACACATCACCTTCCTGCCCTCCCTGCACCCGACAGGCATCACAATCAAGAAGGGGGTGGGGTTCAACTCTCTGACATATCCATCTACCCACAATCCTCCTGTGCACCAGCGTCATCCGATCAACAAACACCTGCACCCCGCATCCAACCATGACTCCACAAAACAAGCCAGCCAATCAGCTCCTGTGACCGCTGGCCAAATCGTCTCCGCCCTCTCCATGCCATCGGCTAAGCGGCTAGTGGCTTTTTTTTATTGCGCTGCTGTTGCAAAGCCCCCTGGGAAATGGAGTCACAGTTTCACAGCATGGTCCGACCAACCTCTTGTCACTCTCCTTCCACACACCTTTCTCCATAAGCCACTAAAGAAGTTCCTCCGGCTTCCAGCGAGAAGGTCACGGCGTGTTGTGGTGTGTTTTTTTAGAGTGCACAATGATACACGATCCTGATCACTGCAAACAAGCACGTATACACGGGTCATCCAGGACGCTAAAGCAGCCTCAATAAATATCCACTCATTCAAACTGCACATTTATAAGGCTGCAGCATCAAAATCTCGAACAACCTTTATCCATAAACTGTGACTATATTTTATTAGAGGGAGATTTCACACACTTTTTTTCATGGAGGCTGAAGTTCAAAGTGAGCAAAACAATCTGATTGGTTCAGTCAAACCTCCTTCATTAGAACCACACTTTGGGTCTTTAACATGGCGAGACTGAGACCACAGCACCTTTAGAATACAAATTCTCTCCAACTCAAACAAGCTTGTCAGGGTTATTTATGTAGAAGAAGATTTTGTTTGCAGCCAATCAAAATCACTTATGATGCGTTTATTTCCTGGAAAAGGTCTTTACATTTCCACATTGATCCTCAGAAACAACAACTTTATATTCCAAAAACATTTGCGGTATGATTTTAGAAACAAAGGCAGATTGTTTATTTGCAAAAACTGCCCGAATGAAGATCCTGTACTTCTACTTCTGCACTTGGAACAACTTCACAGGAACAACAGGGGAGTGTTCCTTTGGACAGGGGCGTAACTATAGTAACAAAAAAACAAAGTTAAATTTGTCAGAAAGAAAACTCACAGCAGAGAGCTCTGTGAGAACGAGGATGACTCAGACAAACAGGAAGACTCTGGAAGTTCATTAAAGTGATTCAATAGTTTTCTCTCAGAAAGTAGAAAGCTGCATGATCAGTGATGACAAATCTTAACCTTAACCTAAGCTAATTAAAATGTTGTTCAGTATTTAAAAAACAAAAAAAGCTAAACACTGAAGCTTTTCCCTCCAGCCAGGTGTGATCTTCAGTTATATCAGAGGACATGTTCATAACAAACTTACAACTCAATCACAAAATGACATCACTCTAGAGCAGGGGTTCCCAAACTTTTCAGGTCGTGACCCCCAAAATAAGGGTGACAGAAACTAGGGACCCCCCACCCAAGGTGGTTAGGTATATAACGTAGCGACAGCCACGCACACACTAATAAACCTATTCAAAAACTAGTAACACAAAATAATACAACAGCCTAAAAACAATAAATAAATATCATTTCACTTAATGATACTGTCTTATATGACATTGGACTACTTTTTGTATATTTACAAAAATGGGTAAAAATATATACCTATGCACTTTTAAATTATTTTTTATTTTTTATGGAAGGCATCTCGTGACCCCCCTCTTGGTGGCTGGCGACCCCCACTTTGGGAACCACTGCTCTAGAGGACAGAAAATGGCCCTAAAAAAGCTCCACTTTTCAATCAATCAATCTTAATTTGTGTAGCACCAATTCATAACAGATCTTATCTCAAGACACTCTCCAAAGAGCAGGTAAAAGACCTTACTCTTTGATATGTTACAAAAACCAAACTTTAATCCACCATGAGCACTTACCAACATTTAGCAAAGTTACAGCGGCAAGAAAAAATATCCTTTAAGAGGCAGAAAGCTCAAGGAGAACCAGACTTGTGATGAAAATCTGCTGAAAGTGCACCGGGCTTTAAAGATAGGATATGGGGAGATTGCAGTAGGAAGGATATAGAGACAAAAAAGTCTACACTTTCACTAGACTTCATAATGCCAGCGAGCACAACATGCCTCCTCTTGTTGGACCCTCTTTGTGTATCAGCAGAGGATTCTTTCCGCCTCCATGAAAACTTTCAGTCACAGCCTTATCTCAGTGTGTTCCTGCATCAGAACGACGTCTTCTTAGAGGTTCATATGCAGGATATTATCTAAACGTGGGCCCCGGAGCTGGGCTCCATTGTGCTGATGAATTTTAATGTGCCTTAGTTCAGCTCCCAAAGATGTAGTGAGGGTGTGTCAGAGCCACAAACGCCTCTGAGGATACAGGAGGTAAGTTGCTCAGAGGGGTTTTTTTATAACCTACAATAAGACAGGATGAAATGTTCTTAAATAAGAATATTACAGTGAAACCTCCTGTCAGAATCACACCATGTAATTAAAGAACAGGAAGAAGATCCTGCTGTTTACATTTGTCTGTTTTTTTTAATGCTCCGGGCATCATGCAGGGAACGAGTCATTGTGCATTAGGTGGAGTGAACTTAAATTTAAAATGTGCTTTCTGAAAGCAGATCAGGTCAATCCATTTTGAAGAAGTTAGTCAAGGAAAACAGAAGAGCCGTATATCAGTGCAGCAACACAGAAATCATCCTATTTTGTCATTTTCCTGCCTAAAATGTTGGCTTCAGTTCAGTAAGGATTGTTCAAGCTTCATGTTTAAAGCAGATTTATTTGGAGAAATCTAAAGAATCTCTGGGGTAAAATAGGAGATACCTTCAATCTGTGTTTCCTCTGTTATGTGCAAGTCTATCTCTGTAACTTTCTCAAAGGTGTTCTCAGTCTCTGCTGCCCTACTTTAGTGCAGAGGATGGAGCGTGTGTGTGTGTGTGTGTGTGTGTGTGTGTGTGTGTGAGCCTCTGTGACAGCCGCCATGATAAACTAGCTGTGCTCCTGCAGGTCTCGTACCGACACACAGATCACACACTCCTCTGAATCTGGGGCGCTCGCTGTCGCTCAAACGGCAAACTGTTGTCTCTCAGCCGCAGCGATGATTTAAAACTTCAAGATATCAGGAGATTATCTCCCACTACACGGAGTACAAGAGTCATTAAATAAATCATGAAATCAGAAGTTTTGCAGAGGAAAACGTCATTATTTAACTCACAGCAGCTAAAGCTTATTCGTCTTTGTCAGCGCTAACAAAAGCACCTGCTACGGTTAATAGCTTCCCCTCTCCTCGTCGAGGCTGCATATTGACTTCCTTTTCACTCTTTTACATGTTCCCCTGTTCTTCTGAACTCTAAGAATAGATCCCGGTAAAACCCAAGAGGTTCCACAGGAATTCCCATGATGCTCCTGTGAAGTGAGGAGTGGGGATGAAGATAAATGGGTTAGACTGGAGTGCTGCAGAAAAACATGCTTCTAATGCACATGCTCTGTAACCGTGCACTGTGCCATGTTTCCCCCCACTGAAGCTGTGGCTTTCTTTAGGAGGATTAATGTGGACTTATACAGTTGCAAACTTTTAAGCAGGTCAGCGCAAAATGTCGGAGATTTCCAACACAGGAACTTGAGACTTTTGGAGGAACTCAGTAGGTTTCTAAAGCAGGGACAAGAATCGGTGTTAGGTGTGGACACTTGTTCCTTCTTTCTATATTTTACCCTGCAAACCATCCCTGTTTTTAATACTTAGCAAAAGTACAGGGACTTTAGGGTCTGCAGAGTTAACAATTTCTGATTAGTGAAGAATCAGACAGCTGAATTATTTGTTCTTCTTCACGTCTTTAGTCCTCAGTGGGATAACAATGGGCTAGAGGAACATTACAGTCATTTCAAATAAACACTCAAAGAGTTAGATACTTATGGTGGAAACACACTCTGCGTATGTGAACTAAATCAGATCCTGCAACAAGCAAATCAGTTCATCTCGTACTGTAACAGTACAGAAATAACACGTTTGTGCAGAGTATGAAAAAGTACTGATGCATTGTAAGTTCATGACGTGAGCAGACAGAGAGGGGCACGCTGAACCTAGAGAGTGTTACAGTCAATTATTCATGCTGGATGTTTTCTCTGTCCCTGAAGAAACTCTGCAAGAGGTCACTGCAACGTTAACAAGTCACATGTCAGCACCTCCTCTAAACTGTTAATGGTGATTATTAATCTCTATGAATGAGAAGGAAAAGTTTCAATGGTTGTGTTTTTAAAATCAGCACAATTTAGAGAAGAGGAGAAGAATCATCCTGATGTGTGGCTTCTCCTTAAACACAATGAGAGTGTCCAGAGAAACCTCTCCTGCAGTACAGTTTGTGTTTTCATACGATGCTCATGCTTTAAGAACAACGTTACCGCACTCCACCAAATGAGCTGAGTCAGCGTTAAAGCCGATCGATACTCTAAACAGCAATCTGTCAGAGCGCTGGAAGGTCAATGTAAGCAACCGCAACGTCATGATATTCTTAAAGTTCATTCATTAAGACAAAGTCGTATCTGTGATGCCTTCAGGTGATGTTCATAGCTGCAACGTGGAGCTAGCTGCTTTACTGCTGTGATGGTCCAGAGTACAGAATCGTTGCTGTGAAACATCTGTGTCACACTTTTAAAAAAAAAACCAGGAGAGATACATTTAAAATCTTCCTCTTTATACAGCTGCACTCTGAAGGACTTGTGACAGGAAGAAAACAATCTTATATTTGTTAGAGTAGACGTGCAAACATCTAATCAGCTCACTCTCGTCTAAACTTTGTGGTCATGTTCAAACTTCAATAGAAACATATGCAGCTGATTCTGACGTTTTAGACCTCGCAGCTGGAGGACAGGCAGGTCGAGCATGTTTGATTCTGTCAGACAGAAGAAAGCATTCTCCACATCCTACAAACACAAACCTCAGTGAAAACACTCTGCAGATCTGAACTGTTTGTCCTTATCAAGACAAATCTCCATCGTAGTGTTCAAACGTGTTTCTCCAATGATCTTCTTCCTCTCGAGTCTTCGTTTGAGAGGAAGATAAACACCATCATTTCAGTTTACCTGCAGAGACAGAGTCCACAGTGAGGAGGTTAGTTTCAAAGGTTTCTTTAAGAGCTTAAATCAAACAACAAATCAGAAACAAGATAAAGAACGCAGATCAACGATTGGTTCTTCTCTCAGTACAGCTTCATGTGTTGATGCGTCAGACAGTTTGTGTGCCTCAATGTTTGAATGAATCATCTGCCCTGTGGGGGGATTTAAGAATATATCAGACTTTTTAAAAAGTAATGCGAGAAGAAACAAATAAATAATGAACAAAGCTCATCAAAAGAGCGTTCAGAATAAATGCTCTTCAAGTGCAACAAAGATTTGTAATCTTTTAAAAGGCCAAATAAAAGGAGCACTTTTTAGTGAATATGTTTTATATGAGATATTAAAATATCCATTCAATTAGACTTCATTATGAAAGTGGAAATATAATTATGTAATGCGAGAAGAAACAAATCTTTTTTAAATTCAAAACAAATATTTTTGGCTAAACTGAAAAACATTTCTACGACAATCTCCAGAGTTTGAGTTTTTAAAGAAGTGTATCTTTCCACAGATGAAACGTGTCTTACAGATGACGATCGTTTGTTTTAGACTGAAGGAGAACTTTCTGCTCTCTTGAAAACATTTTCCTATAACTAAAAAAGAAACGTTTAGTATAGAAACATGTTAGAGACATGAGGAGCCGTCTGAAGCTGATAATAAATTATATTAAAATGTTCTTCATACGTTCATCCATCCTTCTTCTGATTCACTGACACCAGGCGCAGCTGAAGAACAATGATTGTACTTTTTGCTTTGATGACCTCATCTCTACATGTTGCCAATAAAATACTTTTATTGAATGTTAAATATGTGTACAGATATATATATATCTATATATATATATATATATACACATATATATATATCATTATATATGTTCTATTTAGCACATTGCAAAGCTGTGATTTTTAAAAGCACTGTAGCGTGTACAGTGATTTCTTCTTTATCAATTTTATGGTACTTTCTATGTTCTGCGATCTTGCAGTTTTTTTTGTTCTTCTGTTTTTCTCCTGGAAGCTGTGCTTTAATAAATGCATTTTCTACGGTACAAAGAGAAGCCTACGCACTGCTTCATGTGTCTCTCTGCTGCTTGCCGTGGGTGGCGGCAAAAAAACAGAACGCAAATGACTTCTGATTCCCCTTTTATTCTCTCCGGTGTCTTTTTTTTATTTACAAACAACATAAAATACAGTTTATCTACATGTTCTCTCCGACTCTTCTTTCTGCTCTGTTTCTCCACTCGTTTCTGTCTTTTTGTTGTGTTTCAGGAGCGAGACGGAGCTGATCACATCGAAGGTAAGACAGAAAGCTGCTCTCATCCATATTTAATAATCACAGCAGATCTGATCGCTGTGTTCAATGTGACAAACACAGATCATGACCTTCCCATGCTCACTTCTTCAACAGCAGTTTAGCGTCTTTCAGCTCCTTGTTTTGGGTTTAAACAGTCTGCAAATGTAAAGCTTAGTTTCCCTCTCTCACTTCACATCAGCACTGCAGCAGTGTTCAGGGAGAGCCCACTCCTCACTGCCTCCCTGCAGAAAACAGAATCACTTTCTCAGAATCAGAATCTGTTTTTATTGCCAAATACATTTTTACATAAAATTAATTTGACTTAGTGTTTTTAAGCAAAACAATTAGCAAAGGGAATAAAGCAAAAATAGAAAGAATTATTGGCGACTAGCTGCGTAAAAAAGCTTCTCACAGTTAGAGCTGGAGATGTTTTCGGAGGGATTTATGAAGATCAGAACTAAGAGGAAGTTGAATACAGGAGCTCCAATTAAAAAGCTGGTGTGGCTCAGTTACTTTTCACAAAAACAGCTGAATTAAGAGTGTGGTATCATTGAATGATCCAGGAGAAACAATGAGGACTCTCCACCTTAACATGTGAACATGTGCTTTTTAATGCTCCAACAAACGTGGACCAACATGAAAATGATTTCACTGACTGGCATTGTTTCCAATCCTTTCACACACACACACACACACACACACACACACACACACACACACACACACACACACACACACACACACACACACACACACACACACACACACATGCATGTCTGATGTTTTTGCTGGTTGTGGATTCACCGAGCCGCAGGATGAACTCTGATTTAAAGAGAAGCAGAAATAAAGAGCAGAGAGCTGCAGTGTGGGCCTGACATGGATTAGCATAATGAGGACACAAGCCGCTTCTATAGGACATCTTACAAACATGCAAACATGAATTGTGTGTGTGTGTGTGTGTGTGTGTGTCTCTAATAAGCCGCTCTGTTCAAACTGAAATGTGACGCGGATCGATGACAGGATGTTTGAAGCTCTTCTGCACAAACTGACAAGAAAATGGTTATTCTTTTCTTTTCTTTTCTTTTCCCCTGACAATAGAGGGAGTAAATGTCCTGTTGTTTGTGTGGTGTCACTGCCAGCGTGTGGGTGTGTAGGTGTGTGTGTGTGTGTGTGTGAGAGAGACATTGCATTGCAGAGCAGCCGTCGACAGACAGAGACAATCCTTACCGCACCAACAACTTGATTGCATACTAATGTTTAGGTATGACGCATACCTCTCTCCTCTTCCTCCCCCCCTAATCAACCTTCCTCCCTGTTTTCCAATTCCTCCCTCCCCCTCATATCTCCCCTCCCTCCCTCCCTCCCTCCCTCCGCCTCTCATCGATTTTCATATGTCTCTCCCTCTCCCTCCTCGCTGTCACATTGTGTGGCAGTGATATGGCATTGAGCTGCTGCTGGTACAACCCGCCCACCTCCTCTGCAGCGACAGAAAAACAAATTCAGCCACATGGGAGACATGAAGAAAGAGAAAGAAAGCTGTTATACAGGTGTGGAGCTGAGCAGCAGGGTGGATTTATGAGTAGAGGTTTAGCATTATTACTAGTACAATATATATGATTAATGATCAGTGTCTTCTGAAACGACCATGCTGGTTAAAATAATGAGCGAATAATCAATGTGCCTTCTGAATATGATGAAGGTTTGATGAAGCTTGTTGTGCACCTGGCTGCTTTGACTTGACCGTGTGTAAACTGATGAGGGTCAAACATGTCAAACTCCAGCTCTACTATTTAACATCTGTAAAATCATTGTGTTTATTCTAATCCCTAATGAACACTTTGGGTTTATTCTCACAGACGAGATAAAAACCGTCCCCTGTGTGTTTGTGAAGCCTTGAGTTTTGTCATTTTGGAAGTTGCCATCTCGCTCCAATTGTAGCCACAAGTGACCAGGAGTGACCTCTGGATGACGGACCGCAGTGGAAGGTTGATCACACGTAGACAAACCCCTGAATACGCTGCTGCTCTGTCCTTGATTTTAATCTGAATGACAGCAGAACTTTAGGCTGTTTTAAAAAAAGAAAATAAAGTTATATGGAATCATGTTGAAACAAACAAGCGAGGCCAAATGTCCCGAAGTTTGACACAATATGATATGAAGATAAATATAAAGAGATAAAGTCGAGTTAATGTTGGACAGATTACATTGAGACTAGATTAAAAAATGTGTTCATAGAAAAAAGAAATCTTGATTTTCTGTAAGTCTACCAAACAGTTAGTTCATATATGTATTGGAGCTCAGTTTTAAATAAAAAGTGTGTGCTGGTACAGCTGACTGTATATATATAGAGTACACTGTTTACATCTTCTTGTCCTGCAGGGAGTCGTCTCTTCCCCTCCGTCGTTCAGACTGCTCACAGACAACAAGTCAAATGTTGGAACAGTGAACGCCGAGCTGCGACAGTGTGATAGGCTGCACACAGAATCTGTTGCTAGGCTCGCTGTGAACAGACCACTCAAGTCTGACATATGTTTTCAAAGCAGTCCTCTTAGCAGCTTGCAGCAGTTGCCATGGAAACCCCAATGCCATTTCCCCCCATTGTTTGGACGAGTCGATATCCCGAAACCTTTTTCTTTTCAGAATCCCCGTTCATAGAATCCTGACGAGGACAATGAGAGATGCTTTATGCGCAGTGTGTTTGTCTTTACATTTACGCAGCATAAAATTGTGTATGTGTGTGTGTGTGTGTGTGTGTGTGTGTGTGTGTGTGTGTGTCGGCTGGTTCAGTCTCAGAGGCCGTGACAAAGAAGGACGTCCTTCACTTGACCTTCAGGGCAGACGTGGCCTGAGCGTGTGCTGCTCTCTGCGAGCAGAGCTGAGGGGGAAACCAGAGATTAAATTAAAAAAGAAGAAAAAACAAAAGATAGATTCTCATTTTAGTTTTGATGATGTTTTAAGAATCTTTCCCTTTTAATCCTTCAGTCTGCTTCTGATCAACACCTGAGACCATAAAAGCCCTCCGTCTCTTGTGGTTCAACACATTTTCATTTCAAACACATACAGCTTTACTGCGTGTTGAACTGCTGATGTTTCACTGCAGAAGCTACTCTGCATTTTAATTACAGTGAGAGGGAAATATAAAACCCCTGGAGGAGAGATTCAGAGCTTCCTTACTTATAAACTTTTAATCAAGAAAGCCAACACACTGCAGCTAATCAAACAGATATTATGTTTGTGTCTTAGTTACCTTAAAGGCTTTATATTTGAACTTAAATATGATATAAATCAAGTATCTCCTCTGAAAATAACTCTGTGAGTCATGACTGTCTACAATGGGTGTAACACCCGAGTCCCACTGTCTGTGATGTTTTCAGAGTTTTCAGAGTCCTATCTTCACTTTGTTTACATCGCCAGGACGGCCGGCTGACTCCTCCCCTCACGTATAAAAGTTGTTTAATTGAGGGACTAGAGAAAAGAAGAATAACATACTGTACTCACTGTTTAACTGTGTTTCTAGATCACGCTCATTTCAGGTAAATTTACATGCAGTGTGAAGATACCAGCATAATAAAGATCGCTAGCATTAGCATGCTAACACAACAATTCACCGCAAGTTGTTTTGGTTTCATGCTGGAGCTCAAGGGCGACATCTGCTGGATCAAAAAATCGCATATAAAGAAGTTTGAACTGAGAGGATGAGAAACTTGTCTTGGTTTCATTTTAAACTGGTCTCCTGGTTCTTGGTTTTTTATGAGTCAAATATTTCCACAGACAGGTTAGCATTAGCATTACAGTTAGCTGACAGGCGGGTATGTCTTAAGTCTGTAATGAGACCCTGAGGTCGTTGAGAAAGTGTCTGTATTTGATGCCTTCGTATTGTGGACAGGCTGAACAATGTGTTCACTGATGATGTCCTCAGACGCTGAGGTGTTGTCCATCATCCCCTTTAGTTTCTCACCGTCCGAGCAGAAAGCCACATCATCTGCATATATAGATTCTCTCCTGTGACTTATTGAACCATAAACACAGTAGATACTCGGGGTGGGAATTGCAGGGTCACTCAGTACGATACGATAAATGAACTGTTGCCAGAAAATCATACATCATCAGGATATCTGATTTACTGAAGAAAATTAAATTCTAAAATTAAAATGATGGATTCAGTTTGGGTATCAGCATCACCTCTGACCACGCTTCATCCTTTGACTTCTTCTCACCGCTGTCCGACATTAACCCGTTGACCTCTTTTTCTTTGGCTGGTTGACTTCTCTTCACATCACCATCATTCATGTCAAAGAGCCAACATGAGAGGACCTTGAATTAGAAACACAAATGAGTCCAGTAGGTCAGGAGGGTCTGTTTAAAGCGGCACATTTTTTTAAAATTAAAACATCGATATGTGGGACCAGCGATTACACGAGTCAGGACGACGATGTTGTTGTATCAATATTTTGGTTGAATCCTGTCTCCTTCTCTGGACCTCTTCTGTCCTGATGACTCTCACTCTTCAGAGTGCCGTATGTCTGGCGAGCCCTCGTTTACACTTGGGTTAGAGTTCAGGCTGCTGGATCACAGAGGAGTTGGCCGTCAGAGGAGGGCTGTCACTCCTCAGGTCCTGCTGGGCGGCCATCTGCCCGCGGGTTTGAAGCAGATGAGCCCTGCTGCCCTGGAGTCCTGAAGATGGGAAACAGTAACGGCCGAAAAAATCAGATTAATAACCCGTTCTTCTTTCCTCTCTGTACGCGCTTTGTCTGCCTTTTTTACACCTTTTATTTCATGACGTCCTTTAAATAATGAATAAAGTACATTCAATGGGTGCAACATTTTCCTTTTTTTTTCTCACTATACATCATGTTGTGTCAAAATGGTCATGTCATATCGCGCCATATGTTATTGTATGATATTAAAGGTTGGGAAAGCAAAACAGGATCTGCACACTGAAGCGTCACTTAATAAATCCTTCAAACGGGAGCTTCTTGGTGTGCAGATCTTATTTCGCTTTCCTTACCTTTTGGTGTGTTTTGGCTCCAGCAGCCCACTGAGGGATGTGCATGTCTTTTTTTTTAATTTTTCATGATATTAAGGTCGTCAAACTTTTAAATCCTTCAATACTTTTCGATGCCATGTGTTTGAAAACAATACAATCTCTGCCATTTTCATGATCGATAGTATCACAACGTACCACATCTTTTAAAAAATCTCACAGATCTCCACTCATAATTTTAACCAAAAGCTGCAGCATGAGAGACGGAGAGTGCTCTGTATGAACTGAAACAAATACATTATAGGCAACGTTTCAGTCCATCTCTCTGTTGCCGTGGTTTCCATATTGTTAGATTTTTTTATTAGTATCATGTTGAAGTTTAAAAATCAGGTAATGTGACAGCCCTGTATCATATCACATCATCTTGTTTTGTGTCATATCATATTTTAACGTCAAGAGAAAACATTTTACTGAAGCACTTTTTAAAGTTTTTCTTTGAACCATGAGTCAAGAGACCATCATGGTGAGCATCATCTGAATCCACAACAAACTTTGCTCCTTTTTCATCAGCAGCCGGTAAATGTTTTCAGATTTTAATGTTTGCAGCTGTGCTGAGCGTCTGCTCACATCATGCCCCTTCAGGAGCTTCAGAGAGAAGATCAAGATTTGAAATCAATCTTTGGAAACATTTCTGTCTTCAGTATCCATGGAGTCCAATTTGATGTTAAAATATCTGCTCAACAGATTTGCATGAACATTTCAGTGCAGTCCCTGACCTTCATCTTTACACAATTATCAAACCGAATCCTTTGGCAGTGTGCAGTAATCCAAACTGGGGACTGTGCTCTAAATGTTATGTAACTCCTGAAAAAATGGGTCACGATAAAAGTCAAAGTGCTGCTCCTTTCTGATAAAGAACGGCTTTTTCTCTCCTTCCCTTTTTCCCCCACACAGTTTGGACATGGTGACATGAAATGTGACGGTAAAATAAAAAGGATAAAATGTGGTTTTTACAGCAGAATCTGTTTCCAGAGCAGAGACGGTGTATCTCTCTCTCTCTCTCTCTGTCTCTGTAATACTGACGATTTATATTTGCAGAGTGAAGCTCTCCTGTGTGGAGGAGCTCTGGTGCTCCATAAGCTGACTTATGTAAAGTGGGATTAGCAGCGCTGAGTGTGTTGCATAAATAGTCCCTTTGTATTCCAAAATGTCCATCCAGAAAACTCCACGGCTCCTCCGAGCTTCGATTTGCATGGAGCAAAGTACACTCGCTTGACCTCTGACCTTGACAACAAGTCATATGTCTGCCCTGACATGATTTTTATTTTTCTTGAGTGCCGCCCAGCCAGCTGTCCGAGATCCAGGACTCTGCACGGGGTGTTTTATTCAGACGCGGACCAAAACAGGACAAAGAGGAGGGGGCAGCGCTAAGCTCTGAGTTTAAAGAAGTGGGCTGGAAGCAGACAGTGGACGAGGTGGTGAGAACAAGTTCACAGAAGCTTTTACAAGCAGACAGTAAGCTGCGCTGGCCTCAGTAGTCACAGTTTATGATTTTCTTCTGGGTGGTCACAGAGGGAGAGTTACCACGGACACTCCTGGCAAGATAAGTCTGTTTGGCAAAACTGTTGAACCAAGACCAACTCTTTTCAGTCCAACGGCACCAAACTGAGTTGGCTTTGACACATATCACCAGCTCATAATGTGACCAGAGTCATTACTGAGACTCCTCAATGATGGAGTAATGGACTAAACAAGCAGAATGAAAATGAACGAGCTGACCCTTTAGCTTGATCCCTGCACACCTTTCACTTCTGCTGATTTTCAACTTGAAGAAAACATTTTATTTGTTATCTCAGAGAGACGCTTTGTGTGCAGACCTGTTTTTTTTTTATTGAATCTTTACAATAACATCGTCTGCAAGAGGTTAAAAAAGTCACAAGACCAGTTTGAGTGAAGATCGATGAAGACGACATGCAGAGGATCCAAGAATGAAGAAGCTGAAGACGTGTTTGGCAAAACTTAAAATGAGCAGGATGGATGGAGGGAAGTAAAAACACAACTATTACAAGCTAAATGCAAGATTAGAGAACGATTTCTAACTCATACAACACAACTTGACAATTAATCAACTTCATCCAGGAAGTAGCCGTTTGGTTTACATGCTTCAGGATTTTTTTTAATGTAATTTTTAAATCTAAGAGGCACTAGAGAAAGGCTGTAGCCTGGTTTGATTTTTTAAAATGACCCTGTTTTGTTTATTTTTTATTAAGATTTTTTTATTAAGATTTTGAGAAAGTTTTACAGAATATAAAGAATAAAGTCTGACAGAAAAACAAACAAAAAAGAAAACAGGGCTTACATCGCAGGACATGATGCTATCACTAGCGCAATATTTCTTAAGACAAACGTTTAAAAAGAGGTAAGCGGTGAGCAGTAAAATCAGTTTACTCTGAACTCTGAACTCTTTCCAGTCGGGTAAGATAATCAAAAAAAGGCTGCCAGATGCTGAAAAATTTGGCAAGATTGCCCATCATGCCATACCGGATTTTCTCCATGTGCAGTACACAGGACCCTGTTTTGTTTTGAGTTGTTATGCTAAGCTAACCAAAGGCTGTCTGTAAACTGTTGTTACACAGACTAAACTTTTGATGGTCTTATTTTCTGACTCTCAGAAAGAGAGAATTCACATTTTACCCCCGTACTGTCTGATGCAGAAACTTTAACGCTGATGCAGAAACACGTTTTAATCATTTCATCATTGACCTTCATAATGATGCAATCCAGGACGTCAAAGAGCCCTCATCAGACACCTCGGATTCTTCAGCAGGTGAGTGTTTTTTTTACTCTCTTAAACTGGATGTGGACTTGCTCTTTTCAAAAGGACTGTTTCAGTTTTTAAGCCATAATAAGACCTCGCTTAATGTACCTGCCTTTTCTCTAAATGGATTTTATTTTCTGTCCATCTAACAAGTGATTCATTTTTTCCTTCTTTATCTTTTATTTTAAATCTTTTCAGTCTGGCCCGAAGCAATAAAGAACGCTTCCTTTCATCCTCTTTATTTCCGAGCACTTATCCTGATCAGATTAGCGTTGTGTTATTAAATGACCAGAAACATAATAAGTTAAAAGCCGAACGGAGGAATGCAGACATTCAAGGTTAGCACAAGTTCACCAAATCACTAAATCTGCTTTGAATCCCACATGAGTCCTTACGTTTATTTCCCCATCCTCATGACGTCTTGGTTGTTCATCTTCACGATGAAGGAGGGACGAGGAGGAGAGAGGAGGACAGGGACCAGGAGCAGGAAGAATCAGACAGATATGGGGAGAGAAGAATAAAATGGAGGAAGGAAAGTGAAGTGGGTACCAAATAAAGGAAGAAAAATGAAATAATGTTAGCAGGAAAGAGGAGGAAAGAGAGATTTTAAAGGGAGGAAATAAGACGAAATGGACCTGACATACTGCTTCATCTTGGATCATCTCTCTCTGTTTGTTTTTTTTGTTTTATAACATTAAATTCGTTTTTTGATTATCATAATCTGGTAATTAACCTTCACACAGCACCTTGTCCTCTAAAGTAAGAACCAGGAAGCAGGTGAAAGTCTTGTCATCAGAAGGAAAGAGTTGTACCTCTGTAGAAATCGTATGAGGAGAGGAAATCCAACAGACCTTAAATATTTCAGGGCTTCCTGTTCGGTCAACAACTGCATAAAAAAAATAAAAAAAAAGCTTCAATGAAAACGTGAGACTGAAGCATCCTCACAGTTTGGAGGAAACGTGATCAGCATGTTTGATGACTGATAGTGTAACAGATGATAACTCACTGATAGGAATGAAAACTCACAAAGTAACCCTGAGAAAGAAGAACTAACTGCTGTGTGTTTTGTTGCTCCTCTGTGGCTGCGATGTGTTACAGCCTGAGGCGTCAGGACGATCTGGCTGACTTTCACACATCTCACACAGTCTGATGTTTCCCGACAGGATTCGCGTGATGTTTGGGGGTCTCAGAGACAGGTGGATACACCCCCCCCCCCCCCCTCCCCCCTCCCCCTGTGTGTCGAGAGGCTGCAACACTGTGATTAAAAATGACTCTGTACACACACTACCTGCAAGGGGATCTCATGCTTACACAAATATCCAAGTAAGGAAAAGGATTTGTGATGTTTCATCTGATTCTATTAAACTGGGCTTTAATCAGAAATCATCATCAAATATTCTTAAACATTCATGTTAACATATCATCTGTCTAAAGAGCTGCACAACACTTTATCATTCTTATCAAATGTTTTCAGAGTGCCATTTTAGTTCCCTGAATGCGTCAACCGGGTCACAAACTGGTGTCGTTATTATTTTCAGTGCTGCCACTAGAGGGTACTAAGTTGGCCTTTTGGTATTTAACACATTTAAGTTAAAGTTATAATAACTACAGGAACGCCAGAATCTTTATCAGGACAAATAAAGTCAGAGTCACAGGTGTGATAAAAATGTACAAAATATATATATCTAAATATAATAACAAAAATAAGAGATGCTTAAAAAATACTAGAACAGGAGCAGGCATTTGCTTGTTAGAAATAAATGACTAATGTGCAGAGCAAATAACGAGAAAGAAAAGAAAAGAGAAGAGAACAGAAGAGATGAGAAGAGGAGAGGAGAGGAGAGGAGAGGAGAGAAGAAGAGAGGAGAGAAGAGAAGAGAAGAGAAGAGGAGAGGAGAGG